>NW_027495478.1:0-84834 GCF_021521415.1 Bidens hawaiensis
TTGGGGCGTAGTTAAAGGTAGGGAAAATGGATAATAACAGGTTGGCTATAGCTATTAATTAGCAGATCATTTTATAGTCTAACAAGTCTATGTTATCTATATACACTGCGTTTGTTTACCTTGTAATTAAGTTTTTTGAGGAATATTTTCTTGGTTAATAGAGTTTGAGAGTTACCTATTTTTTGGTTGTATTGTCGTTTATCAATTAATCGTAACATGTTTGATCATAGTAATTATGATTATTACATTTTCTTAAACTTTGTCTTCGTCTAAAGAGATGATTTTTATTTGATCAGTAGTAAATATACCTTTATCAAGTCATATACCGGATCAAATATTGACTTTATGCCAAATTAATGAATTATAAAAAGTATTTTAAAAATAAAATATATAAATCAAACTCTAACGTATGGTCATTGTAAATCGAAGAAAGCTTACCTGACTCATATTATAAAAAGGGTTTAGGTCAAGTTTAATGATTAAAAAAACGTGAATATCATTATCACGAGGCATATAAAAGGCAAAGAAGAATGATTGGGAGATGGTTGTTAATATGTTAAGGAGTGATTGATGGAGATGGCCAAAACGCAAGCAATGGAGTTTAGTCAAAACTCCTCGTGCCTCATGAGGCGAGACCCTTGCTGACGACCAACCCATTTATTTTAAAAAACAAACATTATGCAGGTACGTAATATCTCCTTTTATCAATAACGTTTTTATTAAAGGGTAGTTTTCGGTCTAGGTATCAAGATTTTGAATAAAAGTTTGTATTTTTAAATGATAAGGTTGCAAGGGTTCAAGTTCCATGAATAAAATAAAATATGTGTAAACTGACATTCTATCAAAGCCAATAATGCTTTCATAGTTGAATCGGTTATCAAACAAATCGTTTTACAAATGCACTGGTTTAATTAGTTTTAAAAATTGGATGAGATCAATTTTAAAATTACGAAACTACCTTTTCATTTGGTGTGAGTTTGCAATATTCTCAAAAAAAACATTTGGAGTTTCTCTTAAACACGATATAAATGAAATACCTGAATAAAAAAAGAGGTAAAAAGAAATCATGTTATAAGCTGAGAAAGTAAAAAAAAAAAAAAAACACATTATAAGCTAAGCTCAAAAATGAACAAGGCAACTCACCCTGACTTGATATGCTCCATTATGTTGATAATTTAAGCGCGAAACTGGCTCGTTTCTAACTCAGCGTAGACAAGCTGACTACTATCAATCGACGATAGGCACTTGTTTCGTTGATGTTACATAACTGAGCAGAGAGGTAATACTCTTTCATGACACAATGACTTTATGGAGTTTGATTATGAACTAAATTAGCGTACAGTATGAGATAATAAAAAATGGGATGAAATGACTCATTCAAAACGCAATGGAAATAAATATATTTGATTGAAAATGGAACAAACTGGACCATTACCAAGGGAATTGTTTTTTTTTTTTTTTTCATTCCCTACCTTATTTTCATATTAATTCTCTATTTGTATTTGAACAATTTTCTATTCCTGCATTTTTTCCTCATTTCTTACCTTATTTTCATATTACTTAGTTCTCTATTTTGTATTTGAACAATTATTTTATAATTATTGTAATAAAACGTAGCAATAGAAAACATGTTTAATAAAATTTTATTTTAATTCCACTATGATTGTTTATATCATTCTATATTTTGATCTACTTATAATAAATAACAAATAATTTATTAAATATATTAATTAGATAATGTTGTGAAAATTTTTAAAAATGACAATATTTTGAAGAATGAATTTTTTTTGTCATGTTTTATGAATTGTATTTCATTTGTTTTTTTATTTATTCCTTTTCCTCGTAATAAAGAACACAATGTAATAGTACATTTCATTTCTAAAAAGTAACCAAACTTGACAACGAAATGGTAATGATCAATTATGTTTCTCTGTTCATTCCATTCTCTCGCTCATTCTATTATCTCATACCAAGCAGACTCGTCCCTCTCATCCTTTCCATCTCTAACTTAGGTTCTGTTTGTTTTTACTTAAAAGGTCTGCAAGGGGCTTACGTCTGCAGACGCGCAGACATAAGCTTCTGAAGACTGTTTGTTTTTTATAGAAAAAAAAGATCTGAAAACTGCTTTTATGGTCTTAAAAAATAAGCTATTGTTCAACTTCTTCACATCCTATCAACACCCAATGTCCACCACCACCACCACCCACCATGCGCCACCATCATCACCGTCCACCACCACCACCACCCACCGTCCGCCACAACCACCGTCCACTACCACCACCCACCGTCTGCCACCAACACCACCCATCGTCACCGACCACCACTGTCCACCACCCACCACCATCACCGTCCATCACCACCACCACCTAACGTCGGCCACAACCATCGTCCACTACCACCACCCGCTGTCCGCCACCCCCACCATCCACCACCCACCACCACTGTCCATCACCACCACCACCCCATCGTCTGCCACCACTACCGTCCACTACCACCACCCACCACCATTGTCCATCAACCCCCCCCCCCCCCACCGTCGATCACCACCACCATCCACCACCCCCACAACTGTCCATCACCTGCACCCACCGTTGACCACCACCGTTCATCGCCTACCACAAATCGTCTGCCACCAATCGTCCACCACCACCCACTTCCACAGTTCGTACACCACCACCAATTATTTTAATAGTCTACAGACGTTAAATAAATTATATTTACTGTGATATGTATGATAGGCAACTAATTTTCAGCTTATGCAGGCGATATTCAGTTTATAAAACAAATAGTATTATATTCTTAGATTGTAGACCTTCAAACCAAATCTAATCTTCATACAGACATGAAATTAAATGAAATTAAATTGCAGACAGTTTTTGTCTTAAAAAACAAACAACACCTTATTCTCTCTTCCACAACAATTTTTTTTTTCTTTTGTTTTCAATTTCATCTCTAACCATCTTTAAACAATAGATTTACTCATTTTTCGCATCACTCCCATCTGCTAAAGCTTTTTTAAAAACTAACATTTAAAAATAAAAAAAGAAAAAGATTTTTTTATTTTGTTTTAAGGAAATTTCCTGGTGGTTGGTCGTTGGGAAAGAGAGTTAAAAGAGCAATAAAAAGCTGGCCAGTAAGCCAATATAATCTGGTTGTGGGACCAGACAGCAGCAATAAGGAGCAATCAGAAGGAAGGAAAGCGCCACCGGGAGAAATCAATATCAATACGAATACTCATAGTAGAGACTCAATAGACTGTAATGTATCCAATAGAGAATGATCTGGAGGAAAATCTCCTCGTGCTTTATAATTATACATAGAATATCAAATCATGTCTTTTATTAATTAAAATGGACAGGTCAGATGCAGCAGTAGATGCGTTGCCGAAAACTTGTAATCCTCATTTTTGTCCATCTGGAAGTTATTCCATTTAGTTGTTTGATTGATTATGTTTAGACACCACACCAGTAGGCCTATACAAGGTATAGGCCCCGAGCCTCAGGTCTATACGAGTAGTATAGATGCCTCGTTATAGTGTCTATAGGTGCATTTTGCACGAATGCCTATATGACTCGCATAAGGTTATACGAGGCGTATATTATAATGGTCAACATCTCCTGACACACTCTGTCATGCATGCGACTCATATAGATGTCAGACAGACAGTGTCTGGATATAACATCCTCGTTTCTGAATATCAATTGTTATTTGTCATCAGCGCTTGGAATAAGATACGGAAAGTATTGCGGTGTTGGATGGACTGGATGTCCAGGTGAAAAGCCGTGCGATGACCTTGATGCTTGCTGTCAGATTCATGACGAATGTGTCGAGAAAAAAGGTCTGTTTTGTCAACTCAGTTACATGATTGATTGCCTGTTGATGTGCCTTTAATTAATCGGTTTCTTTAGAACAAATAAGATTTAATGATGATTTAGTCGCATGAATAGGATCATACGTTATTGAGCCCTAGCAATGTTCACATAACTGTAGAAGCTTGCATTGTTTGCATATGTTGTAAATCTGCTTGAATGATAAGTGCATTTGCTAGCAATCAGGTAAAGAAATCTCAAACTGAGCCGAGCTGTTTTGACTTCATTTCAAGCTATTTTTCTAAAGCTCAAGCTCGGCTCATGAGTTGGTTTTTCAAGCTTGTTTATTGTTTATTAGTTAATTTATATACATTATTAATATATATTTTGAGAAAAACCTTAAACGAGACTAAGCTCGTCTCCAGCTAGGCTGGGCATTGTGAAATTAAATAATTAATACATAGAAGCCCAAAAGTGAAACTTAAAAACACACAGGCTTGTTCAGGATCAACGAGCCTAAACAAGCTTCCCATAGAAGACTCGAGCTTGGGCTCGATAAATAAACACGCTTTATTTTGAGGCTCGACCTCAAAAAAGCTGGCCTGTTCCAAGCTTTTTATTGATTCGATCTCGAGTAGCTTGCTACCGGTTCGTTTTCTTTGCACTCTTAATCTCAATAGAAGATGTGGCAAAGCTTATTCTTTCAATGTTAAACTAGTAACAGATAAAAATGTGTTTTTCTGAGGTTTTTTTGGCTAATGAGCCATCACATTTATGAAATAAAGATATGTCTTTTATTTTTGAACTCTAATTGATTTGTGTGATCTACATTGTCCAGGAATGACTAATGTTAAGTGTCACGAGAAGTTCAAACGCTGCATAAAAAAGGTTCAGAAATCAGGGAAGGCCAGGTTTTCTAATGACTGCCCGTACGACACTGCAGTGCCAACAATGCAACAGGGTATGGATATGGCCATTTTGTTTAGCCAGTTTGGCAACTCCAAGCTTGAACTTTAATGGACTAGTGTAGTACTGATTGCTTAAGATTAGACATTAAATCCATATACAGTTGGCTATGATCTCTTATTGCCTGTCCATGTCATTTTTTATTTTATTTTTTGTAAAAGTTACATCAGAAATTCAATTTTACATCCAGAATATGTCATGTAATCGCACTTTATTGATCTTATACCTCGTTAGATTCAGTAAGTTGGTTTTGCATTTTATCTTGAAGTTGAGTTGGGGTGAATTTTTTGTGTGTTTATATATCCAGTCATCCAAAATACAATATAACAGCTATCGTTTATCAAACAGTGTGGGTCGAATCATTGAATCAATATCACTTGATATCTTGTATATGAGTTTTGATTTTAGTAATGATATATTTTTGTATAATTTTGTCTAATTCATCCTGCTAAGAGCATCCATATGTGAACATGAGGAGATCATGTATTAAACTCGATGAATGGGCATTGTGGTCGCCAAAGGTGTAGGCTCCGGTGGGTCTGCAGCTCATTTTCAGCGTAAGAGTAGAACAACCTGGTTCAATGCGTATATATTAAGTTTTTAAGCAGGTTTAAGCTAATGTGCATATGATAATTCTGGGCTTATGGCATCACCATCCCCAACAGGGCCGCAGTAACAATCAATTTCTATGTAATTTGGTAAGAATCATGCTTTTCAATGACAATTAATTTTAATGAGTATCATTTGAAGATCTTAAGCTTCATGAACCAAATGTTTTCTATTTACTACTTTATAAGAGTCATAGTTCTCAAATCATAAATGTGAAGGTTAAAGCAATCGAGTCACACTTAACCGGATCAAAGTTCCTAATTTAAATTTTATGAGAATCGTAGTTCATTGGTTTTCAATTGCCTTTTTATGAAGATTATGGTCTTCAAGGCCACACTCACTAGCTCGTCATGTTCAACAACATATTTGATAGTGATTAGAATTTAGCATCTTATTCGTAATAAGATACACACAAATTATGCTACATGTTTTATTATATCACATCAGTTCTAAATATCACCATCTTCAGGAGACAAATCCAAGCAATACACTTGTCTACTTGTTTATGCAATTTTTAGCTCTTACCCAATTTATGCAAAAACAATTTTGAGTACTTTGTGGGCCGACGTCCTTTTGGGTGTACAAACCCATGAAAATATTCATGAATGAGAATGGCCCACATCATGTGATGGTCTCACGATAATATGGCCTTTTATCTAGATGGATTAATAGGTGATAAGTAGTGGTGACAATCAAGCATATAATTTGGTAATTGGAGACTAATGTTTTGAAGATTTGTATCAAGAAATTGTGAAATCAAGATTACAAACAATGAACCCTAAGTTCTGCACTTAAAACCAACTGACTAACAAACAAACAAACTATTTACATTCTAGCACCCTAACTTTGGAATTATTACAATCTGGTCCCTTAACTTTCTAACATTCTCCCCCCTTAATTCCAAAGTTGCTGCAGATCTTCAACTCCTAACAACTGCCTCATCTCTAAAAACTTTACATCAGCCTTTTGCTTATTTCCACATATACAGTCAACTATAATTTGACCATTCTCAATACACTCCCTTATGTAATGGTATCTAGTGTTTATATGTTTGGATCTTCCATGAAAAACAGGGTTTTTCATAAGAGCTATGGCAGACTTATTATCAACCATCAAAGTAACAACCCTTTGCTTCACTCCTGTGATCTCTTCTAACAGTTCATGCAACCAAACAGCCTGACATGCTGCTGTAGTTGCAGCCATAAATTCTGCCTCACAACTTGACAAGGCTACAGATGACCGCTTCTGAGAACACCATGACACTAGAGAATCATAATAGTAAAAAACATTACCTAATGTGCTTCTTCCATCATCACTATCTGTTGAGTGATTACTATCACTAAAACCAACAAGACCATCTCTGTCTCCTTTATGAAACTTAACCCCAAAGTGAATTGTACCTTTAACATATCTGATCAAATGTTTAATGGCTTTAAGATGCTCAACTCTTGGTTCTTGCATAAACCTGCTTTCATAGCCAACAACATAACTCAGATCTGGTCTAGTCTGAGTCAGGTACCTTAAAGATCCAACTAACTTTCTATAAACTGTTGGACTCACAAGATCACCACCCTCAGATTTAAACAACTTCAGCCCCGGTTCCATAGGTGTCCTGACCTCATTACAATCTTCCAATCCTGCTAATTTCAGTATCTTACTTGCATATGCAGATTGCTTAATAAAAATCCCTTCTTTAGTTTGAGCAACCTCTATTCCCAAGTAATAACTCAACAAACCTAAATCAGTCATTTCAAACTTTAACCTCATTTGTTGTTTAAACTCTGCAACTTCTATCTCACTACTACTTGTAACCAGAAGATCATCCACATAGACTCCTATAACCAGAATTGAATTCTCTTTAGATCTGACATACACTGCTTGTTCATGTTGACATCTTCTAAACTTTAATTCATTTAAAACTTTATCCAGCTTGAGATTCCAGGCTCTTGGTGCTTGCCTTAAGCCATAAAGAGCTTTTGACAACTTATACACTTTTGCTTCTTCACCCTTTCTTTCATATCCTTCTGGTTGCTTTACAAAAACATTCTCTTTAAGCTCCACATGTAGAAATGCTGCTTTCACGTCCATGTGATATACTTTCCAGTTCAGTTTTGCTGATCATGCAAGGATCAGCCTTATGGTTTCTATTCGTGCTACAGGAGCAAAAGCTTCTTCGTAATCGACACCCGGTTGCTGCACATACCCTTTAGCAACCAGCCTAGCCTTGTACTTAGTTACAAACCCATTAGCATCCCTCTTTATCTTATAAACCCTTTTCAACCCTATGGGATTACAATGTAAGGGTGGATTTTTCAAGACCCATGTTTTATTTCTTTCAATGGCACTAATTTCCTCATCCATTGCTATATTCCAAGCTCTTTCTTTAACAGCCTCTTTAAAGAACTTAGGCTCTCCTTCTTGAGTAAGTAACAATTCAAGAAAGTTATTTTCTTCAAGCCTTTCATTTCTATGTCTTACACCAACACCTAAGACATAATCATTTAATCTAGGAGGCAAAGTAGACAAACTGCTTGACCTTTTTAGATCTATTTGCTCAATCACATTTTGAGTAGAACTCTGATCTTGCTCATACTGAGATCTCACACCATCATTGACCATAGGTTCTTGAACAGGCTCAGTTACCTGAATACTATCTTCATGATACATATCATCCTGCACATAAAATTCTACCCAACTGGAGTCTTTACCACTTACATCTGCTAAGTAAGTTGACCAATCCCACGGTCTATTTTCTTCAAAAAACACATCCCTGCTCACAACAATCCTTCGTTTGAGCACATCATACATTCTGTGTGCTTTTGAACCAGCTTCCACACCTAAATAGACCATTGGATTACTTCTGTCATCTAACTTCTTTAGACCAGGCTTTGTAATCTTAACATGCCCTGTACACCCAAAAACCCTTAGGTGTCCCAAGTCAGGTTTCTTTCCCTTTAAAGCTTCATAAGGAGTACACTCCTTTAGAGACTTAGTATGGACTCTATTTAGGATATAGACTAAGGGGGTGTTTGGTACAGAGAATGGAAACGGAGAGAAAATAGAAATGGAAATGGAATTGTAGAGAAAGAGAATTGGTATGGAGAATGAGAATCATTTCTCTTGTTTGGTACACGAGAAAATAAACAGAGAACTCTACCATACCCAACCCCACCTCCACCCAACCTGACACCACTCACCACCGCAGCCCCACCACCACAGCCCCACCACCACCAGCACCACCACCACAGCACCACCACCACCACCAGCCCCACCACCACAGCCCCACACCACCAGCACCACCACCACAGCCCTTTCTTCAACCACAGCCCACCACCACCAGCTGCCGCCACCAAACCCCCTTCTTCAACCACAGTACACAAGAAATTAAAAAGATTCAAATTTTTGGAACATAAGATATAGAAAAAGGAGGCTCAGATCTGTCATCACTGCCTCTTTGGAGATTTTGTGGTGGTGGTTGTGGTGGCGATGATGATGATGATAATCAGAAGCCACCTGCAACCACCGCCGATTTCCACCACCACTGTCACCCACCTGCGACCACAATCACCCGACCATCTGAAAACCCTAACCTACCACGAACCACCACTTGAAACCCTAATCTCCGTTCACCCGTACCACCTGCAACCTACAACCGGTTACCATCTCTGTGTTCACCACTGCGAACGGCGGAGACGGGGTGGTGGTTGCAGACTTGGAGACGAGGTGGCGGTTGCAGACTTGGAGACGAGGTGGCGGCCGGAGACGGGGTGGTGGCCGGAGACGAGGTGGTGACATGCTATGAGGAGGCTGCTGAGAAATGGATTTCTCTTTGTTTTAAAGAGAAATGGAATTCTCTAGTTTTAGAGAAATAGAAAGAGAAATAGAAATGAAAAGTGGAAAACAAACAAAAGAAATATTTCTAATTCCATTTCTCCCCAATCAAATCCCTCTACCAAACACCCCCTAAGTGTCTAACACCCTCAGCCCAAAAATCCTGAGGCATGCTCATTGCCTTCAGCAAGCACCATGTCAAATTTAACACAGATCTATTCCTTCTTCCCACTGCACCATTTTGTTGTGGGGAGTATGGTGCAGTTAAAAGTCTTGTTATTCCCTCTTTATTACAAAACTCTTTAAACCGAGTGGAGGTAAACTCCCCTCCTCTATATGATCTCAAGACTTTAATCCTAGACTCATATTCATTCTCCACCTTAGCTTTGAATGACTTGAAACAAATCTAGTGCTTCATCCTTACTCTTGAGCATATAAACCCACATAAACTTGGTGTGATCATCTAGAATAAGCATAAAGTACCTATTTCCTGCTTGAGTTGTGGGCAATATAGGACCACACAAATCAACATAAATGAATTTCAATGGTACCTTAGCCTTGTAGTGTGTCTGATCTGGAAATGATTGCCTGGTCTGCTTTCCAGCCAGACAGGCTTCACTAACTTGTATTTGATGATTTATGAACGGCACCCCTTTCGCCATTTCCTTCTTAGTGATCATTCTTAAACTATCAAAGTTTACATAACCCAGCCTACCATGCCAAAGCCATGGTAAACTGTCCAACTTAGCATGAAAACATCTTGGTGAGCCTATTTTCAATTTAATCTTGTACAGCCTATTTGCAGACCTTAACACTTTCATTATTAGTTTCCCACTTTTATCAAACAACCACAAGTACTCATCCCTCATTCTTATTTCACACCCTTTTTCAGTTGCCTGCCCAAGACTCAATATATTGCTCCTTAGATGTGGTATATAATACACATCTGTGAGCAATCTTTGCTCATCATTCATTCCTTCTAAAACAATTGTACCTCTACCCTCTATCTCTACACATGACCCATCCCCAAACTTCACACTCCCTCCTACATTCTTATTTAGTTGTGAAAATTGATGGATTACCTGTCATGTGATTAGAAGCACCATTGTCTAGATACCACTCTAACTCATCACCTTCAAAACGTGAAGGAACCACCTTATGTTCATTCAAAAATACCACTTCCTTCTTGACATTTTCTTCAATCATAAACAAGACTGGTCCACCTTCATCTGTATCTAGATCTTGAGTTTGAGTTAAATTTGCTTCTTGATTTTTAACATTTAGACCAGAACATTCACTGGCATAGTGCCCTAATTCATCACACTTAAAGCACTTAATCTTTGACTTATCAACTCTCTTTCGGTTACCCAGATTATTATTCCTTGATTTACCACCATCACCTTCTTTCTTTTTTGAGTTAAACTTTGAATTCTTTTCACTTTTTCCCCAATTTTTATTCTTGGATGCAGAATCTTTCTTCTTTAATTGCCATTCTGAATAACTGAGCAGTACCTGATCATCTTTAGGTGCTGCTAACACTTGGTTACTTTTTAGAGTTATTCTTTCCTCAAAGGTCTTCAATCTTCCAATTGCTTCTTGAAACATCATTGTTTCAAGGTCAATGAACTGCTCAATAGAAGCCACAATCTAAATGTATTTCTCCGGTACTGCATCAAGTAATTTTCGAACCAATATCTTCTCTTCAAACGGTTCACTCAGATCACTTGCTTTGGATAAAATTGCTATAATCTTGGAAGCAAATTCATCGATACTTTCACTTTCATCCATTTTTAGGGCTTCAAATTCGTTCTTCAGTGTTGCTAACCTGGCTTTCTTGACTCGATCTGCTCCGATGTATCGCGTCTTTATCGCTGCCCAAATCTCTCGTGCCGTTGCAAGATTCGCAACTTGAAGAACCATCACTTCAGGCATCGCTTGAAACAAGTATGCAATTGCTGCGTTATTCTTCTTAACGTCGATGTTTGCCGGAGCCGGATCTGTCGGCTCAATTACTTCCCAGAGACCGTGTAGATTGAAGATTGCCTTCAATCTCACAGCCCAAATCGTGTAATTAGTCGGTGTTAGAAGCGGACATTGAGAAGGAATTGACATGTAGTTATCACGCGGTGGAGGTTGAGGAGTCGTCATTCTTGATCGCCGAGAATACTTCAATGTGAATCGTGAGTCAAGATCCAGTCCGTCGGATCAATATCAAGAGCAATTACCTTTGCTCTGATACTAATTGAAGATTTGTATCAAGAAATTGTGAAATCAAGATTACAAACAATGAACCCTAAAGGATGTTTGGTAAAGAATGAGAATTGACTGTTCTGTTTGGTAGTTAAGAGATTTCAGTAGAGAAATACAGCTGAGAATTATTTCTCTTGTTTGGTACATAGAAAATAAACAGAGAATTATATCTAGCACAAGTATTTTTTTCATAATAAATATTTATTAAAAAATAAAAAACATATAAAAAGATGCATAAATTCCAATCAAAATATGCATTGATCAAACCAATTCACATACAAAACATAGTTTTTAAGCAAAAAACATCAACCATAGTTAAAACCAATTCACATACAAAACATACTTCAACCATACATCACAAGGCACGTAACATTTGAAAACGTTGAAAGATGGCTTAAAGAGCTTCGGGACCACACAGATCACAACATTGTGATCGTGCTCGTGGAGAACAAAGCGGACCTTCGACACCTACGGGCCATTCAAACAGAAGATGAAAAGATGTTTGCGCAGAAAGAGAACAACTTTTTCATGGAAACATCAGCACTCGAATCGATAAACGTTGAGAACGCTTTCACCGAAGTGTTGACTCGGATTTATCATGTCGTGAGCAAACGGGCGCTCGACGTCAGTAATGATTCTACGGTACCATCAAAAGGCAAAACAATTGATGTTGGAGGGAAAGATGATGTACCTACTGTCAATAAAAATAATGCTGGGTGTTGCTCTAGCTAATGTTCAAGGTTGAATAATATATGTTTGTACATTTATAAATATGTAAGATGTTTTCATTTATTAAAACTTACAGAAAAAGAACATTAAAACTTGAGAAAATTTTGGCAAAAAATAACCAGAGTTAACAAGAGACCAAAACCAATCAATGATTTATGCAAAGTTGCTTTTAAGATAATTTAAATGATAAAAACATAGATACCCCAACAATAGGCATGTATAAATCTCCAACATAAAACCAACTAAACGTTACACATAATATAAAAAACTACCGGTTTCCAACCATCATTCATCAGTTGCCAAACAGCCTCATTTCCTTGCTTCCGCCTTCTTTTGGTCTTTGGCTGAAAACACAAAACGGGGTTATATAATCAGTGAGCGCCTAGCGCGAAAGATTGCTTTACTAAGTAATATAAACGTTAGCACTTTAGTTTGTTCAACTTTTTATGTACAAAAAAGTATGTTTTATACTTCTATCTAGTTCCAAATAGGTAGCATCATTAACCAAAATCATACATTCATACTATCTGAAAAGTAGACCAGTGTACAATATAGTTTTTATTTAACATAGTTGCTATTTATAACTTCTAAAATAGTGTTTTGTGTCAAGTTGTCAACCTAACCAAATCATGAACAAGACTAAAAAAACCGTTTTGATGGAAACCATCGTTGACCCGTTACCAAACCCAGCTTTTAAAAAACAAAAAGAACTTTGAACATTACCAGCCTTCTCTTCTTCTCGCTTCTTAGCAGCTTCTGCCCTTTGTTGTCGGATAAGAGCCAAACGCTCTGGCAAATACAATACACGAATCAAAGTCACCATTTGAATATATATAGATGAAGTAAAAAATCAATAAAAGAGCTAAATTATAAGTCACATTTATTGGAATTTATATATATATATATATATATATATATATTGGCCATAGTAGCATTAGAAATTAGTAAAATTATCAAGTTTTTTTCCAAAAAAATATACATATATAAATGCTATATGAATTTCATGTGCATATTTTGCACAACAATTATATAATTTCAAATAAATATCAGAATGCTCACCCAAATCCTTTCTTGCTTGTTCTGTTTTACCCTGTTCTTGCAACTTCATATACCTTTCATGAGCCCTCTGTTTCGCAATTTCTTCACTGCAACATAAAATTAAACACGTGATTTAAATGCATTTGCACTTCCTCGTTTTTCATGAGCATCCGGTGATATTATAATTATATGCTTACTTAAACCAATAGCAAAACAAACAGGTAAGAAAAAGTAACAAGTGAATTGATTGAAACTTGAAAGTTGTTGAAACTACTCAAATGCGTATAATATCATAAATCCCTTTGTTTGTGAAAATTAGATCATTACTTTTCTAAAATAGCTTTTGTGATGATATTTAATACATGGAGTCCTCAAGTGGTTCAGAGAAAAGCTCGCATGTTTTGCCCAAACCCAGTTCAAGCAAAACATATTCAATACTTGTGGCTTCCTTAAAACACCAAAGTGGATACAAAAGAAATAAAAATGAAAAAAGAAAGAATTTACTAACCGTTACAAATTAACCTCCATATTTACCTTTTTGAACGTGCGTGGGCGAGAAGAAGTACCGGCAACTGCAACCACCAAGAAAAAAACAAAACAAAATTAATTATCGCGCTAAAGAATTATCAAATTTCAACCGTTACAACAAAAAGATATATTTAACAAGAAAGGTTCATTGATCATGCACAAGGTCAAAACTCAATAGCATGGTTGTAAAAATCCCGACTAGGCGCCTATTAATCCCCGATTAATAATTGGTCCCCACCCTACTAATTAATTTTGGTCTAATCAGTCTAACGGCCAACCAAACTCGGAATAAATCAGACTTGGTCGGCGTTTTCTGGCCTGATTCCAACCAAAATCAGCGGTTTCCAGAGATATTCCACCCCACCGCCCGACTAGTGACTACCACAACCTTGCTCGATAGTCAACACTCATCTGGCATATTGAGAATCTTTTAAAACATTGCTCCTTTGTTGCATACTAATTTTATATTAACATTAATTAATAAGTTAATACATAAAGCAGCAGCTCCTCTGTTTAACATGTAGTGAATTAAACCCATATTAATCAAACAGATTCACATCTTCAAACTGATTATTCCAATGACCATCACATATAATCATCAATTTGAAATCACAATCTTAAATTAACCAATCACAAGACCTAACTTCAGCTAAAACCCCAAATTGAACCCTAAATCAGCGTAAGACGGATCCACTCATGAATTGCAAACTTACATACATCAGATATGAATCGAATAACAATCAATCAACAATAGAAACGAATATTAATGGTAATAAAAGCAGGAGTGTATTGAATTGACATACGCATCTCTTCGGGAGTGGAGAATTGACGGCGGCCGGTAGGCTTGCCCTTAAACTTGCCTCTTCCCATCCTCCCAATTCGATCTGCAACAAGAGATTGATTTGAGGGTTTTGAAATTTGGGATTTGTTCTTCAAGAGGAAAGAGAAACCCTAGTTGTGTTGTAGAAAGAATGAGAACTCCTGCTTGTTTCATGTTTAGGAATCAAAACCCTAGAAATCAAAATCAAATGGTTGCAAACTTGAATTGAAAATATATTACAGATTATGGATAGTTTGAATCCGTTGAAGATAAAGCAATCGTTACCAGTGGTTTTGTTGGTCCGGTGAAACGCGGTAAGCTCAGATGGCAGGGAGAGGCGTGAGGCTGAGAAATGAAATCAGAGAAATCCATTTCTCCGCTTTTTGTAGAGAAACAAAACCAGAGAAATGGAAATGGTTTATTTCCATTTCTCACCTCTTTCTTTCACAAACAAACAAGAGAATTCTTTCCAATTCCATTTCTCACCCCTTAATTCCCTCTACCAAACACCCCCTAAGTTCTGCACTTAAAACCAACTGATTAACAAACAAACAAACAAACTATTTACATTCTAGCACCCTAACTTTGGAATTATTACAATCTGGTCCCTTAACTTTCTAACATGTTTTAGTTCTTGAAAGAACTAAGTCTTTATAAGCAGCCATATGGCAAATAAGATCAAAATATTTTAATACACAAGTATATGATTTCCGGTCGAGCCATCTACATAATTATTCGAATTTATAACTTCTTTTATATACAATAGCTGAATATTGCTCCTAAAAGAGGTTTTTAGGGACAAGGCACGTCAAATAACTATTTGAGTATTTTGTTATCATGTCTTAGATAACATGATAACTAGTATAGGATGGTAATGAATCACATATGGATAAGTTTAGGCAATCTTAGATTATATGCAGTGGGCGTTTTGGATGGGTGAAAGCGCCCCAAACACCACCTTCGGGGGGGGGGGGGGGGGGGGGTGCTTTTTGGGCTGGGCTCTTTGCATATGGCGCCCCTCCTTTAAACCCTTCAACCAATCAAAAGTATTCTCACAAACTTCAACCAATCACTCCATCCACTACATCGGCAAAAAGCCTCAATAGTGACATGACGTAAAATGCTTTCATATGGGCTTCATCCACTACACATGATCTTAATCTCAACCAATTACAAAATCATATACCATAGCTATCCCATACATCTTAATAAGGGTGGGGAAAAAACCGAACTGAAACCTAAAACAGATAAAAAAAAACAACTCAAACTAATAACTGATGTTACATTTCTTTTGAAAACAAAAAAAAAGGATTCAATTATTTTAAAACCAAACCACACCACAACCGAACTGATCCATACGAAAACCAATCCGAATCACACTATACGCTTATAATGTTTGTTGTTAAATCTATGGCTCAATAGTGTTACCAAAAAGTTTATACTGATCCAAACTCATTCTAACCTAACATCAAACACAAATCATGGCCCGTTTTGCCAAGTTTACAATATCTGATTGTATTCGAGAATACACTAAACATGTATATCTTATAATTCAATAATTTCAATTTTAATTTCAATTTGAAAACGCGTAACACACAGAAATAAAATTCAATTCCTAACACCTTCCTTTAACCGACACCAGCCCGTCAGTTTCTTGTAACTGGAAGTCTTTTCCATACAATTTCCACGAACAATCCCATCCTTCCTTCCAATATAAGATACCATAACATTATAATATTAATATTAATATTATTCCCATTTCAATTTCAAATCATATTTTCCCTTGTAATCAATCGTCAGTCACAAATCACAATAACACAAACCCTAATTTATTTATTATTTACAATACGCATCGTCGATTAACAGCAGCACAGCAATGCTTCACAAACGATTCAAGTCCGCCAAATGGTAACCCTTCATAGATTGTTTCTGCAAATTATTATTATTTAAATATACACATCGTTAATACTATTTTTGTTTTTCGTTTTCAAATTGATTGATTCAGTAAAACGGCGTTAAAACTCGCTTCGTCTCGGATTAAACTGATGAAAAATAAAAAAGGAGTACAGATTAATCAGATGAAGAAGGAACTCGCTCAGCTGCTCGAGACCGGACAGGACCGTACTGCCCGAATTCGAGTATGTTGTCTAATTGATATTAATTACCGTTTCTGTGATCTAATTTAACTATAACTTGAATTACTTATTATTATCATTATTATTGTTGTTGATGTTATATCAGGTTGAACATGTGATTAGGGAAGAGAAAATAGTTGCTGCGTATGATTTGATTGAGATATACTGTGAACTTATCGTTGCTCGTTTGCCCATTATCGATTCCCAAAAGTAAGTGGAAAGTAAGCTAACTCGTTATTATTTAAAATATAGTATAAGCATACTCTAATGTTATTCTGATCAATTGTGGTTATAATATTGTAGGATTTGTCCGATTGACCTGAAGGAAGCCGTTACGAGTTTGATATTTGCAGCTCCTAGATGTCCTGACATTACCGAACTCGCTGATGTTAAAAAGCAGTTTACTGCAAAATATGGGAAGGAATTTGTGTCTGCAGCTATTGAGTTGCATCCTAACTGTGGTGTGAGTCGTATGGTGAGTTTGGCTAAGGTCTTGCATAAATGGTTTAAGGTTTTTTACATCTTGGAAATAGTGTTGTTTAATATGTTTTTGTGGCGTCTTGTTTTCAGTTGATTGAGAAGTTATCTGCAGTGGCTCCTGACTTGCAGACGAAGATTAAAGTGTTGACTGATGTGGCGAAAGATTATAATGTTGATTGGGATCCGACTACGTTTGAGGAGAAAGAATCTAAGCCTCCAAGTGACTTGTTGGTGAGATATTATTTTTGAAACTAGTTGTTATTATCTTATATGTAAAAACTAAAAAGTGATATGACTTGATTAATTTGAGCAGAATGGACCTGCTAGTTTTGAGAATGCCGGTGTGGCAAATGTTGAGCCACCGAAGATTCAACCGGTGCATAGGCATGAAGAGAAGCAGAGTGCACCTGTTGACTTCTCTGAGCAAAACAGAAAATACACACAAAGTACTCAGAATGTAACTTCTACCGATGGTGGTGAAACATCATCTTCAGCTATATATTATTAATTGTCGATCATCGTATTAAGTTTTTCATGTTAATAATAGTGACTAAGTCAAATTTCTCACTTCGATCAGGAGTAACTAATGAATGGAAGGAAATGAGGCAGAATTGGAACATGGAATTCAAGGATGCTACTTCTGCAGCACAAGCAGCGGCTGAGTCAGCTGAACGGGCAGCTATGGCTGCTCGAGCTGCTGCCCAGTTCTCAAGCCAGGAAAAATTTGCCAATCGTCAGCCAAGTGAACCCGACTTGGGTAATAGCAGAGACAAATCTTCTCATGTTTCCGCTCCTTCAGGATCTAGTGCTGAAAGCTTATTGAATGATAGAAAAGCTAAGATATCGAATCAGGACTTTGGTCAAAGTCAACATGATACTTCACAAAATGCTACTGAAAGATTCGTTGGACCCCACGTTGCTAACAGCGGAGACAAACCTCATGTTTCTGCTCCTTCAGGATTTAGTGGTCAAAGCTCATTGGATGATAGAAAACCTAACATTGGTCAAAGTCGATATGATACTTCACAAAAAACTACTGAAAGATTTGATGGGTCCGATAGTGGTTCAATTGAGGACGGTTATTTTGAAGAGTCCTTTTATGCAGATGAAGAAGCTCCTTCCTCTCCTGAAAGGGAGTCCAAAACCGAGGTGGTTAGTGGTCAGAAAGAAAGTATTGAAGATGAAAATATTAATTTTTTTGCTACTGGAAAGCAACCAACCATTCATTCATATCATCATCATCATTCAAGCACTTCTAGTGAAGAACTTAATATTGGCAAGAAAAGTGTTGTTGGGAATCCTTTTGCTGTTGTTGATCAAGAAAGCGCTTTTAAAGAAACTATAAAGGCGAGCTCCAATATTAATGATAAAGCCATGTCTGATGATGACGATGACGATGATGATAATTATGATGATGGTGGTCCTAGGTTTGATACAGGATTTGAGTATGATGAAATTGAGGCTACTCATTCACTAGAAGATCCATACAGCTGGAACCCGAATTTGAACAGAGTTGACCAACCGCTTTCTCAATCACATATTTTTTCAGAAAGTAAATCCTTTGGCGATCAGTCTATAAAATCTGTGGAGCCTTCAGAAAAAGAGAAGCATGAGCCTGCAAGTTTTGATCATTCTGATGGTCCAGATTCTGAAAGTGAGAACGAGCTTTTGTCCATAAATCCTAAACCGTCATATGTTACCGAGTCTTCACAAACTTATAATTCAAGAAAGTCCAGAATTGAGTTGAATGATTTGGTTGAAGCGGGCCCATCTTTTGATGATGAAGAGAAACATGAGTTGAAGAAGCATACTTTGGACCAAGAATCATCTGAGACGTATGAAGATCACAATGATTCCTTGAATCAAGGTTTAAACTTTGGAGCATTGACGGGTGGCCTTAAAAACAAAGGTGGTCTTAGGTACCCGCCTTATACAAAAAGTGCAGCAATTGAAAAGTCAACAGATGAACTCCCCGTAACAGGAAGTCAAGCATCTTTTCAAGGTTCTTTAGATTCAAGGGTGAGCAGAATAGAAGATAAAAAACCAAAGGTTTCTATACCAATTTCTGATTCTTCATTTTTTAATGATGACGAAACTGATTCTGAGGATGATGTTCCAAAACAAGTGCCAAGTAAGGTTCGGTTGGGTGCGGGTCTTTCTAGAAGGACAAGAGGATCTCCTTCAGTTGCTTACTCAAAGACTCATGTTGAGCCTGCGCCTGAATCCGAACCTGAACCCTTAAGCTATTTTAGGAAAACTGTAGAAACCGGTAAAACCAGGTCAGCAACATCCGAGCCTCAAGTCAACCAGTTTCGACATACCAAACAAGAACCTTTTAAGACAATGTCAGAGTCTAAGAAGCCAGTGAATGAACGCGTGTCTTCAAGAATTGAGGTTGAATCCGGTAAATTGAAGGATGATAAAATGCAGAATTTAGGATCTGAAAAGGTGTCGGGAGTTAAGAAACCAAGTCATGTTCATCCAAAGCTTCCCGAGTATGACTCTTTAGCTGCTCGTTTACAGTTCTTGCGAACTGATCGGCAGTAAATTTATATTTTACTGCTTTGTGTGGTTATTGGTATATAGATGAGACTTGTTACTTTACCTTTTGTTATGTGAGTGATTTTGGTCTGAACCTTTGTTTGAATCGGTTATAATAGAGTTGAGTCATTTAGTATAAAATAAATGGTACAGAGTCATATCCCTTTTTGGAGACTATTTTGTATTCGTTTGTTTCATTTTGTTATTAGTATTTCTTCATTTTTTCTACCTTTTTTTTATTGCATTTCCAAGCTGTTTGCAACAATAGCTTTAACTGCTTGCAAGCTCACCATCACTCTATCATGGTCTATGAGGTGTAGACTCCATTATACAATCAATACACAGCTTGTCTTTTATAAATTGCAAATGGTGAAGGGTTGGTTTATCGTTTGCAACAATAGAAAGGCCTATGACATCAAACATCTGATTGCACTAAAAATTGGTTTCAGCAATTACAGACCTATCTTAGCATTGAATAACATTAATTGTCTAGAACTTTAATATTCCACAAAAATTAGGATCATGTGAGAAGGCTTGAATACGTCAGAACGAGTTGTTGCATAATATGCAATAAACCCTAAATTTTACCGTCACCAAACGTCCAAATCTATCAATTTGAAAGGAAAAGAATATGTATCTACTGTTATAATTTGATCTCACTGACAGATCATTGATCGGATAAAGTTGCTCCTAACTTGCTCCAATATAATATGAATTTATTTGCAACTTCGCTTTGAATCAGTTGTTTCTTCCTTTCTCTCTAGCAAGCGTTTCTTTCTCTTTGCAGCAAGCATTTGTTTCTCTTTCTCCCTCTTTGCAGCAAACGTTTCTGCAACAAGCACCAGGAATGCAATTGAGGCCTCGCATTGAACCTGAATCAAATCAATCAACATAAGTAATTAATATTAGAACCACGGTGATAAGAATGCAATAAAGTAAAACTCCATCAGTTCCAAAACTTTCAAATACAAGTTGGTTTTTAAGGTCGAAATAGTCATTTCTATAACCACAAATGATATAGTTGCTACATTGCAAAATAACCAAGTCTTTCTTTGAGTAAAGTTTTAACTCATGCAGGTTCAATAAAGTTACCACAAGGGAAATATTGATGTCAGTCCGTATTATTATGTTATTTTACCACTTTGGACTATTATAGTAAACCCTTATCATAAACTATGTAAAAACATGATAAATACCCACTTTTTTGGTCAAAAACCAAATTAGTAAATGGTTGTGCTTGAGCTAAAATTTCTCACAAAACATGACGAGAACCAAACACAAAGAGGACATAGCAGATTACAATATTTACCAAAACTAAAAACATTGCAATTATTTTGGGACATCAGGAGCATAACAAGTAACAAGATCCATGTATTTACCTTGACAGATTTAGCAGAAGCACTTATTTTGCCCCACGAGACAGCTTCATCGGGAGGAGCACCAGAATCACTAGCATCAAATTCCTGGGCAGTGTTGATGAAGACCGCATAATCCGCACCATTACGCATCAAATTTGCATTGCATATGTGATGTTTTGGCAACCCTCCTCCTAGAATTATCATCCCTGTTTTCCTAGGGGTTGCATGCACAGCCTCGCCGTTCATTGCCATGATATCTGTTTAGAAAGGCCACAAATTATAAACATCAAGTCCACAACCCAAAGTCAGTGTTAAACCCAAACTTGTTACAAATTGGCAACCGCATGTACCAAATATGTTACGTGGTAAATGTAGACCCCAAATATTTTGACAAATTACAAACTATTGTGTAATTAACTCTAGCAATAATAATATGATTATTACCATTATTATTGTTGTTTTATTGGTTGTTCTGTAGTGTTAGTTTTCAGAATATGCAGATGAAGATTGATTATTAGAAGAAAATGCAGGAACTGACATGTACTTTGGTTTAAAAGAAAGCAATAAAATGATGGTTATATTTCTTCTTTTTTACCTTGCAGTATTGTTAAAAATCCATTAAATATTTCCATGATTCCTTTTTGTCATTGGTTACTTGTGTGTGTATATACACGCATGCACACTTTTTCAGTTCTATACAGTTTTAGTGATAAGATATCAAAAAAATTGAATCCTATGCAGAATTTAATTATATAAACTTTCGTTATCAATTAAAAAAGTGTTAATTTAATCAACAAAGTCAAAATGAGAAATCTGATCACCTTGTTCTACGTCAGCAACAAAGCTTGGATAGTGAGATAACACGTTTTTAAGAGACCCATCTTTTGAGCCAGGGCATTGTCGTTTGTGATAGTGAAAGGGGTGGAAATATAACATGTCTCCAAGAGACCCATCTGTCAAGCCAGGGCAATAAACGGGAATCTTGTTCTGCAATAAAAAAGAAATAATATAACATTTAAATTATTTTTCAATTTTATAATTGAAATTGTTCATATCAAAAGATACTTTATACCTCATAAATGTAAAAGAATCAATGCTAGAACTTTGAAAGAATAAAAAGAGGTTATAATTTTGTAAAGTAAAAGATAAAATGGTAAAATGAAAGAATTGTGTAAAGCACTTGAAATTGAGGTGAAAATTGATTACCTTATATGCCCAATATAGATATGAACTCTCGTTATTGATCTCCTTCCCCAAACGTTCTATTACTTTTGATGGTGTCCAAAACATATGCTGTTGAATACAAAGGAAATAAATTAAGTATAAGCTTCTATTACACAACTTATTCAAACTGGAACAATATTGATGAAAGTAACATGAATCAAAAGATTCAAAACTAAACTCAAAAGTTACTATTTAGTTCCAAAGCATGTATAATACCTGGGTATCAAATTGTTTTTTTTCTTCAAACAGTTTCTGTTCTTCAAACATTTTCTTTTGTTCTTCCAACATTTGGTCAAGTATCGGGATGACCCAATCTTGAAACTTACAATAGTTATCATTAGGAATCACCATGTTACCAATTCGATTCAGTCCCTTTGAGTGCAAGTCAGCACCAGGTAGAGAAAAATCACCTCTGTATGTGTTTGCAAAGCATTTTATGATATCTTCCTCAATGCCACCGGTTGTTGTCACAATCACATCAACCTCGATTTAATTAAACATAAGTTACAAAGAGTCAGCTTGATAATCAAAAACAGTTTGAAGTGGTCACAAAGCCTTAAAATACTAACCATACGATGTTCAGCTAGATACCGAATAATATCTCTAACACCAGACAAAATGATGTTTGAAGTGAATCCTAGAAAGATCTTGCATTTTACAGACTCTCTGTAAGTTGGGTTATTTTCCTCCTCACTGCAATCTTCGGCAACTTGATCATGAGAAAGCCTCCATTCTAGCTTTAGTAATTAAACAAAAACTCTTAGTATCATATATAAATACCTTAATCAAACTGATCTACTTACCATTTGATTAACGATTTCGATGGCTTCACCAAGATAAGAAACTAAGAAGCCAGTAGAGGGTACGGGATTAAGAATCCGTGACAAGCTAAGCCCTTGGTTGTATTCATAGCCTTGTATTTTACCAAATGTCTCTCTAACAAGTAATGGAAATGCAACTGTGGCACCATAGTGCACCTGATCACAACAACCAATATAAATGATTACATTGTTGATAAGAATACAGTATATCTTATTGATTCCAAACCCTTAAAAAAGCAAAGTGCCTTTCTTGGTCAAAGTAGTCACTTTTATTAAAGTTTCAACAAATGTCTATTGGTCGAATACTTTTACTACTAGAAGAATACTGATATCATTATTTGAGTCCACAATATTCTATTATTTTTTCACAATGAACTAACGGTCACCCTTTTCACAAAATATCTCAAAACATATGAAATGCAATCTTTCTAAGAAACACGTTTGAAAAGAAAACATATGGCTGGGCAACACCTAAAATATATCACATAACACGACAACATCCAAAAACAATGTTATATGACCAAAGAGGTCATTTTAGATTGACACTTTTCTAAAAGAAATCATTGCGTTTATTTTGGGATATCAAGAGCATAACTAAAAAACACATGTATTTTACCTTGACAAATTTGTCAGAAGCGCATACTTTGCCCCATGAGACATCATCGGAACGAGCACTAAAATCTCTACCATTGAATTTCTCGAGAGTGTTGATGATGACTTTAAAATCAGCACCATTGCACATCATATTTGCATCTCCTCCTAGAATTATCATTGCTGTCTTCCTAGGGTTTGCATGCAAAGATTCATTGTGCAACATTGCGTGTTCTGTTTAAAAAATTAACAGCTTATACACATGAAGTCATGATAATAATAGTAGTAGTAATAATAATAACAGCAACACTAATTATTATTAGTACCATAAAAGTTGTTCTTTGCGGTTAATATTGGACATATAGAAGTGAAGATTGTTTATAAAATGCAGACTGAATCAATCTCTAGCAATCTGTTAGTCATTTGCCTTGTATGAGTTAAGAATGTAAGAAAATGAGGGTTGTGTTGTTTCTCTATGTTAAGCTTGCAAAAATTTTAAAAGTCCACTAAAGATTCTAAGATTCCTTTTTTTGTCATTGGTGTCTATGCATGTATAGATTTAGATTCTATTGAATTTCAGTATTAGACTGGTTATGTAATTATCGCATCTAAAAGATATTTAGGCTATGTGGTACGCACCACGGATCACCACTAGTGGTGGTGACATGGCACTAGTGGTCTTATGCTAGCACCGCGCTGCGCCCCTCCATCTCACTAGTGACAGGGTGAGCATGAGCATGGTCACGCAGACCACTAACCAATCAAAAGCTCTCTCTTTCTTTCTATCTCTAACTCTCACTTTACACACACACACATGTATGTACATGTTTTGTATTTAAAGAATATAAATAAATGGAATGGTGGAGAATGACGTATAAATTAGGTTGAATGGCGGGGTTAAAAGGTGGAGGAAAAACTAAGGTGGCGGTGATGTGAC
Organism: Bidens hawaiensis; assembly: GCF_021521415.1. Lineage (NCBI taxonomy): Eukaryota > Viridiplantae > Streptophyta > Magnoliopsida > Asterales > Asteraceae > Bidens > Bidens hawaiensis. Next base: position 24,668 of record NW_027495478.1, read on the forward strand.
GAATAGCCAGAATGGTATAGAGTGGAGTATAGCGCGTAGCCAATAGTGATATATTGCTATCTATATAAAGAGAACATATCTAACCATATTAGGCATGCAATCTATATACAATAAAATTTTTTATTTATCTTTCACACATAAGATATCAAAAAATTAATCTTTTTCATAGCTGGATGAAAGAATCTGCTCACCTTGCATTGAGTCAACAAGAAGACTAGGATTGCGAATGGAATAAGAATGTAACGTTTTTCGAAGAGGCCCATTTAAGGCAGTGCAGAAGAAGGCAGGACAATAGACGGGAATGCTGTTCTACAAGAAAAAAAAACACAAAAGTCATAACTTTGTTAAATATAAAAATGAAAAAAAAGATTATGAAAGAAACATAAAGCACTTGAGATTGAGGTGAAGATGTGATTACCTTATATGCCCAATAAAGAAACGAACTCTTGTTATTGATTTCCTTCCCCAAACGTGCTATAACTCTTGATGGCGTCCATAACACATGCTGTTGAACAAAGAGGATAAAGTACAAATTTCTGTTACATAACTTGCTCAAAAAAGATTATTAATGAAAGTTTAAAAATTCATCAGAATACAACTCAAAAGATCCTACTTAGCTCTGAAATACCATAATACATCTGTATTTTGTTCTCCCAACATTCTGTCAAGTATCGGGACGATCCAATCTTCAAGCTTATCATCTCCTTTTGAGTGCAAATCACCTTTGGATTTGTCTGCAAGACATTTTAAAATTTCTTCCTCAATGCCACCGCTTGTTGTCACGAGCACGTCAACCTCGTTTTAATTAAAAGCAGGTTCTAAAGAATCAGAATGATATCTAAAACTACTTAAAGTTGGCTTATGTCTGAAGTCTAAATCATAAAATAATTACAAATTTTCAATCAAAACTTAATATCATGTGAATTAAGACTCAAAGTGATACATATGTTCATGGTCATAAAACCTTGAAATACTAACCAGATTATGTTTAACTAGATGGCGAATATTCTCTCTAACACCAGGGGAAAGGATGTTTGAAGTGAACCCTAGAAAGATTTTGCATTTGACAAACTCTCTATGGGTTGGGCTCTTCATCTCCTCACTGCAATCTTTTGTTACTTGCTCATGAGAAAGCCTCCACTCTATCTTCAATCATCAAAATAAAATTCTCAAAATCATACACACACACTTCATTTGCCAAATGAATAATCAAGTCTGACAGTTCATCAAATATATTAAACCAAGTATGAGTGAGTTTGAGATTCACTTACCATTTGTTTCACGATTTCAATGGCGTCACCAAGATTAGAAGCTTGAGTGCCAGTGGGGCCTAGGGATTCAAGAATCTGTGAAACGTTAAGCCCGTTGCCGAAATCGTAGCCTTCAATTTTAATGCCTTCTAAACTCTCTGATTTCTTAAATACCACTGACTTCAATTTCTCGATCAACTCTGCTTCCCTCATTTCTGCAACTCTGAGTTACCATTTTATGTAATTAGCAACTTGTACGCATGCATGCTTCTCATACAGAAACCAATAATAAAACTTTCCATAGACATATTATATTATAACATAATAACTGTTTACTTCATTTTTAAACAACTAAGCTCAATATCCTAAAAACTAAAGAAAGATAACAGAATTATTATGTTTAAGGGACATCAACTAGTTACCTTTTGGCATTGATAGCGCTTGCTGTAGAAGAGCCAAATATATTGTCTAACACGCCTTTGTTAATGGAATCTACAAGCTCACCCAAGTTTTTATACTGTGACCTGTATTTGTTATCATCAGTTTCTCCAGCAAAATCATCAATACTGCAAGTAATAGCATGCTAGTTAGTAGCAGAATTCACAATATATGCAATAATAATTCAATATACAACTAATAATCAGATGTAAATAATAATGCAGAGAGTGAACGATTACTTGATCTTGAGGCGAACCGGATCAGAAGAGCCAGAAACTAAAGCATCAATAAACAAGTGGTTGTTCCTAACAAGATACTTCACATGTACTTTGTTGGAATCATCATTATCCTTAGGGAATGAGTAGGCAAACGCATAATCAGCTTCATCAACTCCATCTTCAATTCCCAAACCTAGTATTTTATAATAAGTTTGTTTATACACACCTTATGTTATAAACTAAACCCTAAAAAACATATAATAATAATAATATAATTAAAAAAGTAATTAAGTACCAGCAGCAGCAGCCGGGACGTAGAAGGTGAAGCCCCATGCTGCGAGGAAAACAGAGAATACGCTAAACGCAAGGCTATCAGCTGGGTTCCGAAAACAAGGTCTAAAAGCACTTATCAACGCTGCTACTGATTACTCAGTTGCCATTGTTTATACACTGTCAAAAACAAGACAGAATCTTAACTTTCAACACTAAACAACATAGCATAAATAATAGATGATTTAGTGCTGGAGAAAAGACTTACAATTTGCCGGAGAAAATACTCAGAATTCGCGGAAGGTTTCCGCGAGTCAGTATAAATAGTCGTGTATTAAATTATTAGGTTAACCAGAATGAACAAAACCGTAAGCAGTTCCGGAATGAACTCCGGTCGACATTTCTTCAACCTAAAGGTAGTAACCCGTGAACTAAAATCTGATGTAGTTACAGTTACAACCAGTGCGGATCTAGACTAGATTTTCAGGGTAACATAAAAAAAAATTACCATATTTCATATAATGTAAACAAAACAAAAATAAAAACACGATAATTAATAAATTTAAAGACATACCTAATAGATTTCTCCTCTTCGGCATTTTAAAGCTTGAAACCGAGCCATTACATCGTCTTCTGCTACTTTATCAAATGTTTCTCTTTCAACCGCACAAACTAAAGCATTGTTTAAATACTCTTCACCCATTCGATTGCGTAAATGCGTTTTGAGAAGCTTCAGTTTGGAAAAACATCTTTCAACAATAATTTAAAATTGATTATTTAAACATTTTTATCAAATACAAAATATACAAAAACTGAAAAACATATATAACTTTCACTCTTTCATACAGTAATTTTTATGCGCACACACCGACACATAATGAAAAATCAAACTCACCGATGACCGACTATGAAGACAGAGGCTGAGAGGCAGCGCCGCAACGGCAGCGACAGAGGCAACGGACAGGCGGAAAGCGGTGCTGGACCGTGCTGCGGTTGCGGTGGTCTGGCGCAGTGGCGCTGGTGTCTGACTGTCTGGACGTCTCTGGTGGTCCGGTGACCGACGGGTGGCAACTGGCGAAGTGGAAACGATTCACAGGAAGCGGTGGACAGTGGTAGTTGACTGGTTGCCGTTAACTTACATCAATACCCTTAAAGATTAATCAAACAAAATTGAACTTGGGCTTTTTATTTAACTTGGGCTTTTAAGTTTAAGTAACTAGTGGGTTTTTAATTATATAATAGGATTTCATAAATATTTGAGGGGTAACATAATATTATCTCAGGGATAACATAGACATCTAAAACGCAAAAATAAAAATTTTTTTACACTTCGTCGGAGAAGTTGAGGAGTAGTGGGTGCTACCCCTGCCCACATGATGCATCCGCCCCTGGTTACGACTAACGATCTTCATTCTAAACTGTGGAACAAAAAAAATCTTTTTATCAAGATTATTAGAAATTAAACAATTGCATAGCATGGCACCAAACTGCACCAAAAAATGATTTTAGCTGCGGACCCAGGATTTTTATCCAGCGGGGTCCTCATTTTTTTGGAGTTCAGATTTTCGGGTTGATTGTTGTTCGGGTCGGGTCGGGTCGAGGCGAGAAACACAATAAAAACAATGTCATAATAAAAACAAACATGATCATTACTCATCAAAAAATACAAAGACATTCGAAACGAGGGAAAAAAAACATTACAAACTTTTAAAGAGTTCCCCTACGGCTTTTCATATTTTGAAAACTAACCGTTACATCTTCTAGCATAACGTTGGCAAGGAGTTCTCTTTCGATATAACATACACGCATCGTTCATGTAATCACCACCTATCTGATTATTAATGTTTTTAACAAAACTAAGTCGCAATTAGCCCTAAAATTCAAGTTTTAACAAAATTAAGTAACAATTTGATAATGCAACATGCAATTACCGACATAAAATCAATCAAGTAGCCCTAAAATTACCTATTGTGCCTGGTATGAGACAAAGCCGGAGATGGGGAGGTCCGGTGCCGGTAGAGGAGGAAGGCGACCGGCGAAGTAGTTATGAGGTCGTATTTGTTTAGCTGCCTCTGTGTGCTTCTGTCTCAAGTTTAAAACCACCCTCAGTTCCAAGTTTAATTAATAAATAAATGAGAGGAAATAAAAGATTTGGAATTGGTGTTACGGAAGTTTTTGTTCTTTTTAAAGAGGAAGAAAGAGATGGAGAAAGGAGAATGGGTTTTTAATGGGCTGTTTGAGATTTCTTATTTTTTCCCTCTTGTACTATAAATTAAAAAAAAGTGTTTGGGTTTCTTTATTACGTGAGAGGAAATGTTGATAAGTTACATTTTTATAACTTATTACTTCTTCTTATAAGTTACAAGGAGGTCAAAATAAAGAATCCCAAACAGCCCCTTAGTTTATATATCTTTCTTTCCAAATCGGAAAGATTTCGAGTGAAAGAAATAGATCAAGATCACGTTCATATATCAATACCATTTTTACACGCTTCAATAAAATGGCAAGATTATCTCCCTCAACCCGTTATGTCTTCTTCAACTGAACTTCTATTATCTCTCCTATATATTGCAGTACTCCCACTCTTTCCCTTTCTCGTTATCTTCCACCAAAGCCACGATTCACAGCTTCCACAGGTAGCATCTGTCGCATTCATCTCGATTGCATCTTCTAAAGCCGCCTTATGTTTCTTTAACCAGCATCTGCAGTGTTTTAGTTTCTTATTTCAGTTTCAATTTCAATTTCACATCAATTGTATATGATTTTGAAGATATGCGTAACCCTACTTTAAAAAAGATGTGTTTATTGTAAGTTGTTTTAGTTTCTGATTTCAGTTTCACATCAATTCCCCCTTTCAATTTGCAAAAAGAAATAAAGATTGGAATATAAATGCTATCTGCAACTTTAAAGATTAGAATATAAATACAGTTGTTTTCAAACAAATATATGCATTTGGTTTGTTTAGTTGTAAATGCTATCTGAAACTTTGAAGGAACTTATGCTACTTTAAGACTACTCCATTGTGAAACTCTATTCCATGCCACTAATTTGCACAAACGAGTACAAGTTTGAACATTCTGCATGACTATTATTAAAGATTAGAAACACATAGTTTAAATTTAGACAATTCTATGCTGTTTAATTTTTTCTATTAAATAAATACAATAATTAATCATAATATATATTTATTTATTAAAAAAAATGGTTTGTCTGGGTTGTTAATAGGAGTGAAAATTTTGAGTTTGGTTGGTTGTGTAGATGGAAGAGAGAGATATTAGTTTTTTAATGAAAAGTTAGGTTTGGTTGGGTTGTGAATGGGAGTAGCCTAAGCCATTTTTCTATTAAATAAAACATCCTAGTACTCTCTTATTTGCTACTGTTAGTCTCATAATAATACATTAATTGTTCTCAACTAGTGCTCAACTATTATAGTATCTTGTTAGACGATCTTGTAATTTAACAAATTTGACTCTTAGGCCATATCTATGTTTGATTTAACAAATTATAGGCAGTTTGATGGATAATCAGATACACAAGGTGGTTGAACTTGTTGGTGCCAGACAACTGCAAGCAGCTAACCTGATTTGCTTATTAGTGACTTTTGTTGCACTACTTAGACAGAGTAGAAAGCGTGCTAATTTACCTACTAGAGATGAAATATTTACAACGACTAAATGTTTTAGTTTCTAATTTCAGTTTCACGTCAATTCCCCTTTTCAATTTGTAAAAAGAAATAAAGATTGGAATATAAATGCTATCTGCAACTTTAAAGATTAGAATATAAATACAGTTGTTTTCAAACAAATATATGCATTTGGTTTGTTTAGCTGTAAATGCTATCTGCAACTTTGAAGAAACTTATGCTACTGTAAGACCACTCCATTGTGAAACTCTATTCCTTGCCACTAATTTGCACAAACAAGTACAAGTTTGAACATTCTGCAGGACTACTATTAAAGATTAGAAATACATATTTTAAATTTAGACAATTCTATACTGTTTAATTTTTTTCTATTAAATAAATACAATAATTAATCATAATATATATTTATTTATTAAAAAATTGGTTTGTTTGGGTTGTTAATGGGAGTGAAAATTTTAAGTTTGGTTGGTTGTGTAGATGGAAGAGAGAGATATTAGTTTTTTAATGAAAAGTTAGGTTTGGGTGGGTTGTGAATGGGAGTAGCCTAAGCCATCTATACTATAATAAACAAAGCTTTCTAAGTGCAAAATGTCATCATCATGATGATCCTTACAAAATTTTTCCTCCTCTCTTTCATATTAAATACGTTTCTATTTCTTATTAATAATTTAGTATTTTATTTTTTTTTTTCTATTTAATCTTTCATTTTCTCTTTCTAATAATTCTTTCATGATTTAAAAAAACTAATACCAGCATATATATATTATTTTGTTTTATATAAATACTAGGTTATTGACCCATGTACAACACGGGTGGAAATATAGAAATCGTCAATTAAAGACATAAAGACATATTTAAGATGACAACAATTTGTTTATATGTTTACTAGGAGAATTATTTGATATAATTGCAATTCATATTTGCATGTAACACAAAGTACTTAAAAACATAATAAACTTACTAAAAAGAAGATTCATATTACATTGTTTGGAAACATAATTTAAAACTTTAAAAATTACAAATTTATAAACTTTCCTTATTAACCATATTTGTTGTCTTATTTGTAACTTGACCTTGCTTATCCAAAATAAGATTTTTAATAAAATCTCTACTCTTCACTCTTGATAAAGCAACATATAGTTGGCCATAAGTAAAAATAAGTCTCATATATATTCCAACTCTTGCTAGAGATGTTGTTACAATTATATCGTGCTTATCTATTGTGTCACCAATATCACCAACGATAAACCTACAACTTTAGAAGTTTTTAGCAGGTTGTAAGTCCTTGCATCTTTTTGCGTTGTTCCAATAATGCATAACTTTAAATACATACCGGGATCGTTTTAAAAATAGTCACTTACCATCCGGCATCCTTGAACCAAAGGATTTTGAGAATCCAACATTGTCTTCAAGTAATTCATTATTTCTGTATCTAACATTTCTGAACTTGATTATGAGTTGTTGTGTAAGAAATGGTTATGTGTTAGAAATAATTTAATTAAATTACTTATAATTTAGATTGTTCATAAAACATATTAAAAATAATAAATAATGTTTTAAAGATCCACCTTGAGCAGTGACAATTATATATATATATATATATATAATACGTAAATTCAGTTATTTCATATAATAACCTTTATATATGTGACTTTTAATAAGTTTTTGATATATTTATACACTATTAATTATAAATGGCAAACCAAAATTTGGTGTGATTTATTTTAAAAATAAAACATTCATACTCATATTATTATATTACATTTTGTGTATATAAAAATAATATTTAGAAAAAAAAATGTTATCACGGACTTAAAATATAAATTTACAAAGACTAAGATTTGGTTGTAAAAATAAATAAATTATCTTAAAATAAAAAGAGAAATATTCAACACGGGTTAGTAAATCAAAGAACCATTTACCACACAGGCGAAAAATGTATCATATGTCATATATATATATATATATATATATATATATGTTATACACTATAATGAATTGTAAAAAGTTGTATTTCTAAAAAAATATATTTCTATATGAAGTATAACGTATTTATAAGAGTAAAATTATAAGTTCAATCATCTTTATAACTTAAACCATGAACCAAAAAAATGTATTAAGAAAGACATGCAAAATCTATTTAATTCATATGTTACATGCCCAAAACTTTGTAACATTAAGAAAAACGTTCGAAAATATATGCTTTAATAGGTTACAGGTTAGTGATCCGTGCGCTACACAGGAGAAAATTATATAAAAAGACGTCAATTATAAATACATGTTAGTATATTGAAATATATATTGTAAATCTTGTATTTATATGAACGGATAATTCTATATAAATGTTATGTTTTTTAAATGTATCCAAAAATGGAATGCGTAGAAAGTCATGCCTAATAATTATAATATTATGAAACTATTTCATTTACTGAACTACTCGCTAAACTTTCTTTGAGAATGATCAAATAAGAATGTAAGCATTTTTATGATCCTTATAAGGGAGTCAAAATATATTACAAATTCAAGCGTTAATTTCCTACAAAACATAGAATTCAATGTAAATTAATAATTCATTGATCAATGATCATAAATATTTATATTTTAATTCTTTTTTGATTTATTTAATTATGAAGAAATTATTAGAATGATAGATATATATGGAATTAATAGTTATGGACTAATCATAAGAGGACAGATGTCCAAGAACTCAATTTTTTAATAAAGATATAGATATTTTATTAGTCATCAATATTAGGTTTTTATAAGTAACCAATTTTCATGTTCATTTTTAATAATGATGCCAAAAATTAAAATTTTAAATATTTTTTATTAGTTAACTAATATTGAGGTTTTATAAGAAATGATATTATTGAAGAAAGAGGCAAGGTTAATTTACAATTAAACTTTCAATAAAATATGATGTTTACTATAAAGCAAGTTTTTTTTTTCTTTCTAACCCTTAAAATACAAATTCGCTATTAATGTACTCTTGGTGTTTATGTTAATTTAAACAAGCGGGTTTCTTTACCCGGTTAAAGTATCAAATATGGTTAAGGTGAAAACAGTTTATTATTAGAATGAGTTCCGGTCCACGGGTTGGTTTTAAAAAAAATAGACATTACAACTTTTTTTAATTGACTTAAAAATCCACAAAAATATAAACACTAGACTACATGTTTTGGTTTTTCAGGTGAATGAGACTTCTTACCTTGGGAATACAAATGTTAGATATTAGCACACTGTTAATCAGATGATAAATTGACTTTGTATATCCTTCTATCATTAAAGATTTCAAAAATATAGATTTTTTTAGTTAACGAGTTATACTTGTACCAAAAAATGAGGTCGTTCAAGAAATTAGCAAACGATTTCTATCCATGTTTTTGGGAGATTTAAAATATTACCATTATTCAGATGGTATCTACTTGACATAAAATGATACATTACAACAAAGTCTTAGTTTCATGATGTTTTAAATAGCCACAAAATCTAAGGTTGTCAAGTCATAGGTTAGTCCTGAAATACGATGTTGAAGTGATGTTGCTTAAGTGGTCTTTGCAATGAAACTAAAATACATGTGAAAATACGATATGATAACCGTGTTATAGAAGCGGAAATCATATCCGGAGGTAATACTAGAACTCACACTTTTATTCTTAAAAAGAAAAATCCTACACCTTTAGATAAAATGATTAATTTCCAAGAATGAAATTTTCACTTTGTTTTTGTTTTGCAATGAAGATTAATAAAAGCGGCCAGTCACCATAGATGGTTGCTTTGTTTTGGGACAATTTATTTTAACTCGTGACCAGTTATACTGTCACACCCCGACCAATGAAGGCGGAAACGTCGAGGCGCGACATGATTGCTCATTGCACAATGACACTATAAAGTTAGAATATTTAAACAACTCATTTAAATCCATATCATCATAAATAACACAACAATTGTTCATACAAAATTCCAAATAGATAGATAAACAAATAACTTGTTCTTTTATTTTCTAATATCCTAAAGCCAAGATAATAAGTTTCTTCAAGTAATCCAATCAAGCTAACATCAAACCTGTAATATTGCATAAAATAGAGTTTGTCAACACGAAGGTTGGTGAACAATTTTCATAGTTTTGGACAATAAGTATATAGTATGAAATCCACAACTAGTATATGAAAACAATAAATAATAGCAACAATTTAGAAAATAAAACCGTCAATAAGAATACATTGACGACAATAATGAAATCGTCAATAAGAATACATTGACGACACCTTTCTATATGGGGATACCATATACACTCGGAATTAACGTATGATCATACTTTGATGAGGCTACCTGCCTTAGTATTCAAGAGGCTACCCGCCTTAGCATTCAAGAATTTGCACGTAATCATGTAAAGCATATAACACCAAATCGAGCATTTATTTAAGTAAACATATACAATACGTGTTGTGGTTTAAGACTCAAGTATAAATCATTTGAATTTGAATAAGTATGCAATGCCACCCCCAAAACGAAAGATGGAAAACGGGGGATGAAAAAGTACTCACATTAACAAGTAACTTGAAAGATAGTGTCGTGAATAATCGGAGAGATCGGTTTAACGAGCAAGACCTATATTAAACGGGTCTTGTGTTAGTATGTAGTCTTGGAAGAGTTTAAAATAAAATACATGACAAATAAAGTAAATAAATAAAGTTTAGAATTTAAAATGTAAATATTTGAGAAATTAAAGAAACGAGTTTTGTAAAATAAGTTTACTCGAAACCGGGTCTCGGTATTTTATTCATTAGTTTTTTTCTTTTTTCACTCAACCTATGTTAAGTAATAATGTGGGTTAAAATGCGATATTGCAAAACCTTTGGTTATAAGAATACCAAAACGAGGTTTAAACGAGTGTTCGGGTTTGTCGGTTCGAGACTTGATAATTGCCAAGCTCACAGTTAACTTCCCAAAATAATAAATGTTATGAGATAACTCAATGAAATCAAAATAGACTTAACCAAGTATGTAGTTCTATTGTGAAGAACCTTAACGTTCGTTAAGCGAGTATACGACCTTATCGGTTCGAACTTGTTATAAGATCAAGTTGGTTACCGACATGCCAAGTATGTTTAGAAATTAACTAAAATTGATTTAAAATATAATCTTGAAGAAAAATATGAGTTTTGGTGGCTAAAAACACACTTGTGTGTCTTAAGCGATTGAACTCGGTTTAGTTCGGTTTTTGGTTCGGTCCTTGACTCGGAATAAGACCGAGGATGGTTACCACATACCCAATTACCATGGAACATGTAAAATAACTTATAAATAATAATACTCAAGTTTTACATTCAAAAAGTTAACAATAAAGCTTTTAAACAAAAGTTCGGTTTTTGGTTCGGTCCTTGACTCGGAATAAGACCGAGGATGGTTACCACATACCCAATTACCATGGAACTTGTAAAATAACTTATAAATAATAATACTCAAGTTTTACATTCAAAAAGTTAACAATAATGCTTTTAAACAAAAGTTCGGTTTTTGGTTCGGTCCTTGACTCGGAATAAGACCGAGGATGGTTAACACATACCCAATTACCATGGAACTTGTAAAATAACTTATAAATAATAATACTCAAGTTTTACATTCAAAAAGTTAACAATAATGCTTTTAAACAAAAGTTCGGTTTTTGGTTCGGTTCTCAAATCGGGATGAAACCGAGGCTAGTCACCACATACCCAATACCATGGAACTTGACAAATATGAAAAATAAACTAAAATATGTAGAATTTAAGAAAGTATAACAAGTTATATGGTTAGATTTGTTAAATATATAAACAAGGACTACAAAGTCCTCCATGTAACCTTGCCTTACTAGTCCGACATTTCAACCGGCCGAGACCGGAGAAATGAAAGACCGAAGGTAAACAAGGAGTGTATATTATATATATGTTGTAACATCAAGCTTTAAGTATTGAGAAGTTAGTTAAAATGAAAGATTAGCTTATGAAGAACAACCTTAGAATTCAAGAATTTGAGAGAGAAATGAAGAAATGAGCAAGCACAAATGAAGAAGATGGGTGTGTATATATAGGGTAAGTTGAATGGGTCTTTCATAAAGGGTGTTTCATGAAAATGGGTTGGTTATATACCCAAGAAAGCACAAACTACAAATGGGTCCTTCAAGTCTCCATTTTGGTAGTTTTAGTCCCTGGAGTTCGTTTTGAGCGTTTTCGGGGAATTTTAAGAACCGAAAAGGGTGTTTTTTTTTATCCAACAACTATAAAACAAATATTTAACATACAATTCATCATTTTGATAATATCAAAAGGTTCGGGATACAAAACGCGTCGGGTTTACATTAAGAATACAAGTATAAAATAACCCGAAATTGACAAATGTCACATATTCGTTGCATTATCTAAAGTTAAAAGCACAAACAATATGAAACTACTAAGTTTTAATATAGAAAGTAAAGTTACAAATAAAACTACAAATATTGTGTACAAGAAAATATTTAGGGATTTATGAATGTTCTAACAACCTTTTTATTTTCATATTATGTAATGTTAATTTATTCTATTATATAATATATCTGTTGGAATTATTTAAATAAATTTATTTATTCAACTCGTGTGTAATACGGGTAACTAACCTAGTTTTTCTATTAAATAAAACATCCTAGTACACTCTTATTTGCTACTGGTAGTTTCATAATAATACATTAATTGCTCTCAACTGGTGCTCAACTATTATAGTATTTTGTTAGACGATTTTGTAATTTAACAAATTTGACTCTTAGGCCATATCTATGCTGATTTTACAAATTATAGGTAGTTTGATGGATAATCAGATACACAAGGTAGTTGAACTTGTTCATGCTAGACAATTGCAAGCAGCTCACCTAATTTGCTTATTGGTGACTTTTGTTGCATTACTTAGACAGAGTAGAAAGCGTGCTAATTTACCTACTAGCGATAAAATATTTACAACGACTAAATGTACGAGAAGAGATGTTACACAACCTTTTAAATGGAGATAAATGTCGTGACCTTATACGCATGAGTGAGAAAGCTTTTATGACATCGTGTGGTATCTTAAAGTGTGATGGTGGACTTCGACCTACTCAATGCTATGTCTGTTGAAGAGCAAGTTGCAAGTTTTTTACATATTGTATGTAACGATTTGAGAAATCGCTTTACCTCTTGGTTATACCGTCGTTCTGCATCAACAACTAGTCGGTGCCTCCATAGAGTTTTGCAAGCAATTATACCATTAGAAGATCGTTATATACAACAACCGACAGAAATTCAAGAGAAAAAGAGATTTTATTCTTTTTTTAAGGATTGTATCAGTGCAATTGACAGAACACATGTACGTGCCAAAGTACCTAATAGGGATGCCCTAGATATCGTGGTCGTAAGGGATACCCTTCGATAAATGTGCTAGCTGCTTGTACATTTGACTTAAAAGTTTACTTATGTGTTAACTGGATGGGAGGGTACAGCATCCGACTCTAGAATTATAAAAAATGCATTTACTAGAGAAGATAAACTAGTTATTCCAACAGGTATTTTTTAAGCCAAGTTTAATTAATTGTATAAATATTTGTTATAATACTAACTACAACATGTTTATAGGTAGATATTGTTTAGTAGACGCGGTTTTACCACATACGAGTATCCTAATGACACCATATAGAGGTGTTAGGTATCATTTGAAAGAGTACTCCACTCATGCCCCTTAGAGTGCAAAGGAGTTGTTTAACCTTTGTCATGCATCATTACGTAACACAATTGAATGAGCATTTGGTGTCCTAGAAAAAAGGTTTCCTATCACAGAAGTACAACCGAACCATTTTACTCTTGCAAAACACAATCTGATATCTTTTTGGCATGTTGTATTTTACACAAATTTTTACTTGAGGAAGACCGTGACAAAGATCTTGAAGATGAGGCCATACAAGAGGTGTTAGATGGACCGCAAGAGGAAGAACGTCGAAATACAAGAGGCATACGTGAGGGAAGTACCGAATATGAATAACTAAGGAACTCAATTGCAACAAACCTGTGGACTAACTATATGATGTATCCAAACGATGAAATAGACATGTCAATGTAGTTTAGAATAGTACATTTTGGTGTTTCATATTGGTTTTGTATTGACTGTCAAGTCTGTTATGGTTTCAATTAATTGATGATTTGGTTCCTTTTTTATTACTTGTGTGTGCATTTAGTAATTCTATTTAGCATAAGCAACTATTTACATATTTAAATATTCAAATTTTATTTATGTTACCATGTAGAAAACTATAATGAGCAAACACGAAGCAACCATAAAGAAGGAAACACTAAAGTGGACGGGAAATATGGACAACGCATTCATACAAGCTATGACAACGCAAAAGGATAACGGCAATAGGGTTAATGGAACTTTGACCTCAACCGCATATGACAATATGGTGGAGGAGCTGAGCATAAAGTTCCAAATGAAGGTCTCCAACAAACTTTTGAAAAAAGCGATTAAAAATGTTGAAAGAACATTTTTCTCAATGGCACGATTTGTTTCGTGGAACGTCATTGAGTGGGTTCTCGTGGAATTCAACAACTCAATTAATTGAAGCAGAGGATGAAGTCTGGAAAAAGTTAATAGAGGTAAGCTTTAATTTAGGGGTGTTATTTAGGTCTTCGGGTGGGTTATTCGGGTTCGGGCTTACCATTCTTTCGGGTTGGTTGTATTTGGGTTTTGTTATATTGGCTCTTGGCTCACCGTGGTCGGGATTCGGTGTTCGGGTGTGGTTAAAAAAACCCACCCCTACTTTAAGTATAAACATGAATATTTAGATTATCGATTATAAAACTAATTATCTTGTTTTTGTTAATAGTCTAAGCCTGAAGCTGAAGCATTGAAGACGAAGAAAGTCTCAAACTTTAATGAAATGATATAACTTTTTGCAAAAGACAGGGCATTAGGTGCACTATTGGATTTTATGGACCGGTTTGGTAAAGTCAACGCGGCTAACCGAGTTTTGACCTGTTAGAGTTACACAGTTGGTAACGAGCGTGAACCCCGCTTAAGTTAGTTAACGGGGTACGGCATAAATTAACGAGATATTATGGAACGGGCTTTTGGAAAGAAGATATGGGCTTGGTGGGTTATATTAGCATAACTAGTTTATTTATAAACTAGTTAACCTATCATTAATCATAACCCTAGCCAGCTTAAGCAATCATCTCTTCCAAGATTCCACACCACCACCGCCGCCGACCTCCATCGCCGCCGCCGCCGCTGTCCATGAGGTCTACACCATCGTCGGCCACTCTCCTGTGCCGCCGCTGCTGTCCGTGACCACAAACCACTACCGCCGCCCCGCCATTGCTACCGCGGCTACTGTTCAACCGCCATTGCCGCTGCTCCGCGTTGCCTCCGCCGCTACAGTTCACCGCCGCTGTCGCTGCCTAGTGCACCGCCACCACTGGGTCTCGTTTGTCACCTAGGGTTGCTCGTTAACTCTCATTGTCTCGATCGGTTATTTATTAACTGAGGTAAACTTAAATATAATTGGTTTATAATAATTATATTTAATGGGTTGTTTATATTACTGCGCTCGTGTGGTTTTGTAACCGGATCCTGTCGAGTTTAGTTTCGGTGTTGATTACTCGTTTTTTATGCTCCGTATATATTTATTAATTGGATTAATTAATTATTCGACATATTATTGAACCGAGTTTAATAATAAATTTTTGACTGATAACCATTAGAACCCAGCATGCACAAGTTGAAACTACTAAAGATAGAAATGCTCGCTTCCAAAAGAATGGCGGTATTAACTTAGAAACAGTTCCAGAAGTGGATTCTTTCTATTCTGCAAATGGTGCAATATTCGAAAGCCAATACAATATTGATGATGATATTCAAGTTGTACATGCTGTGTCTTCTCTATCTGAGCAGTCATCAAATGCAAAGAAATTTAAGAGTAGAAAAAGGAAAGTTGAACAAGAAAATGAAGATTTAGCCTCTATGATTATGTGCAATGTTGGCAGTGTGGCTAATGCTATTTTAGAAGACAATAAATTATTAGAAAGAGTTTATCATCAAGGGTACACGGGTGAAGAAATTTGCAATGCATTGGAGCCAATGGGTTTGGAATCCTATGAAATACGAGGAGCTTTAAGGTACTTGGCGGCCAACCAATCAGATGCAAGGACATTATTTAGTTGTCCTCCTCAGATGCAATTGGATTTACTATAAGATATGATGGATTTCGGTAACTAAGCGAGCTTATGATGCATTTTATCTAGTTGAAGTTTTCCTTTTTTAGCAACTTAGTACATTTTATGACTTTAATTTATTTGTTGGGTATTTTATTGTTTTGGGATTGTTTATGTTTTTGTTGCAACTCTGTTACTGCTATTATTTGTAACAGATTTTATTATTCACAAGTGCATAGTGTGATTGCGTTTTTTTATCCTTAAAGTTTGAGTCTGCTTTGATGCTAAATCACATATGCATATATGTTGTTTCAATGACTATTTCACTGTTCATCTTGAAAAAATAAATCACGAGTCGAGCTCGAATTATAGAAAAAGAGCTTGTTATTTTTGTTTTTGTGATGAATTTTGTGTTTTCAGCTATTAGTTGTTAGGTGTCTTAGTATAGCCCCAGCCTTAAGTTGATTATAGCCGGCCCTAATCCTTGTAATCTGTAACATTCGTTACTTTTCAACCCGAAAACCCGACCTATTTTGAATTTTGATTTTGGGTATAAATTTATTGTTATATTTTTTTTGTTTCGTTTCATGTATTTTTTTTTTATTTATTTGTTATTTTTTTGAATTCGTTGAGTCGACCCGAAATATTGTTACGAGTATTCTTGTTCATTATTCTTCGTTAATATTATAATCACGCTGATCTACGTTTACCTTTCGCTCGTTTTCTATTTATGTTGGATCCCGAGATTTTAAGTTTTATCTTGTTTAATCAACTATCGAACAATACGGATATTATAGAAAATATTCAAGTTTTTATAACTTCATGTCAATATTAATATCTTTCAAAGTTCAAGATTAAATTGTAAATTCATATTAATTAAGTTTATATTATAACTTGAATAATCTATGGAATTGGAGGGACCAAAAACGTAAATTTAATATTTAAAATAATATAAAATATTAATGAAACAGGATCAAATGCATTTTATTCTAAATATGAAAACAGTGAGAACTAATTTGCTGTTATTATTAGGTTTATTTTTATAAGTGTTTGCTGTTATGTTTTTGTTCGTATTTGCTAATTTTCGATTATGAGACGTTATAAGTATTTGCTTATTTATATTTTGTTGTTATTATTAGTTTTTTTCTTTTGCTGATATAAGTATTTGTTGGTATTTGCTGTTATTATTTTGTTCTTGATTTTGATTCTTTTGTTGTAATTTTTAGGTTTTTTTCTTTGTTATTATAAATAATTGTTTATGTAGATTGGTATTATAGTTGGTATTGTTTCTTACGTTCTCATTTTTTTATAAATTGGTATTATTTCTTACGTTCTCATGTTAAGACTAAAATGCGCATGAACCTTCCCCAAATATTAATAAAGCCCAACCCCAATCCCCACCCCCGTCAAGCAGCTCCGGCCGGATTCTGGCGCCGCCGAAAAAACGTGATTCTCGCCGGAAAGTTTGTTATTTGACTAATTAATTATTATAACAATTTTAACCGTCGATTTTAAATTGTAATCAATCTTTTAATTATATTATAACGACGTATAACCGACGATTAATGCCGTAAAACTCGCCGGATCTTAGGCCTTAATAATAAACGCGAATTGACTGTGTGTTACAAATTACGCCTATAAAAAAAGCCTAAACCCTCATTACAACTTGCTCACAACACTCTTTCTCTCTTAATCACTCTGAAACGGCTGTAATCGAGCCCGAAGTTACCGTCTCCGGCGAATCTCCGTTCTCCGTCAAAACACATGATAACAGGTAATCAAAATATTGATTCTAATACTTTTCGATCAACAGTCAAAACCCCCCAACAATAATCAAGCAAACATAGAGCCATATTCATGAATTGAAACCTAGGATTTGTAGGTTGAAGATGAACAAGAAGATGTGTTTATATATAATCTTTTTCGTAATCTTAACAGAATTGATGTTGTAGTTTAGTGGTTAGAAAACGCTTATACTAACGGCCAGATCCGGGTTCGAAACCCCGGGTCAGTTTTTTAATTAATAATGCTTAATATAAACTTTTTTTTACTTGTTAATATAAGTAATATAAATTTTAACTACGAATGGACTTCATAGCTCAACTGGTTAACTCATTGATCTTATAACTCTAAGACCCGAGTTCGAAACCCGTTTCAAACCTTTAATTTTTTTATATTGTTTTTAGTTAATCTTTTATTTATTAAATCATTAAAAAAAATAATCTTAAAATCATAATTAAATCATAAACATCATTTTAATTTAAATAAAAATTATATAAATTAAGTATAAAATATATTTCACTATTTTCGTTTAAAAACCGAACTTTCACTCGCGTAAAACATTAATTAAAAATCGTCAATAATCTATATGGTAAGGTTTAAAATATTAAAATTGATTTCGTTAAAACGTCAAATAAATTTCTAAACTTATAATTATTAATTCAAGAATCTCGAACCTTATAACCTTCATGTTGTCACCAATAAAACAATAATATAAATTTTGTAAACTTAAATAATAATATAATAATCAAGAGTTGTAAAACTTGTAATATATTCTCAAACCTCAACATAAATTATCAAATTAATCCCGTTAGATTACCGATTAAAGTTTCGTATTTATTTTATTTATAGCTCGAGAAGTTCAAACGTTTCGGATTCTTTAAACATATTTTCATTTGCTTCGGTTTCATTGTTGTGCTTTCGGTTTATATCTCAAGTTATCATCGATTTCGAGGTGAGTTTCTCACACCCCCTTTTTAAAAGTTTTCATATCTTTGGGGGTAGTATATGTATCCTATCAAACTTCAAGATTTACAGTTTTGCTTACAAACTACAATTTATATCATGGACTTGTGTGCTTACTCGCTTATTTGTTATATACGTGGATTTCAAGTGGTTGCCTCAATAAGTATGATCATACGCCCCCCTTTGCACTCAGGCCCATTTGTATGGAGTGGAAAAGGGACCTCATATCCGAGTACGTTGGTAGCCCCAACTGGAAAGGACCTTCGTTTGTTCTTTACACTTAGGTCTATTGCCTCGAGTATACAGAACCTTTATGTGGTCATTTCACAAGTTCATGGAATTGTATGATTTTTACGTATTATATCAAACTGTGGGAATCTCACCAGCTATGTTCATAGCTGACTTTATTTTATACATATGCTACAGGTGTAGAGATATGAAGATGAAGATTAGAAAACATTTAGCATGCTTATAGGATGTTCAAAGAACAATTTATCGCTTCATTTATTTAATTGTTTACCACTTGTATAATTTGATAAACTCGTGTTACATGATGATTTAAATGAAATAATGTTATTATGGTCACCTAATAGTGTCACGTGTGTTTGAGCAATCTGTACGTCACACTCAGGCGTTTCTGCTTTAGCCGGGGTGTTACATAATCCTAGTCTATATATATCCTACATGTAATCTCATTGAAATCACAAATCATAATACAATCAATATATACAACAATACCAAGTTTATCTTGGTATCAGAGACTTTTCTGGTCCAACCCTAATTGCCGCCTACAACAGCTGCAAACAATCCCCTCTTCTCATTTTCTGATGGCTGCTCATCTAATCACTGCCTTTACCACAGCAGACAAAACATCACACAACTCTCACAAGTTTAGTTTTACCCTATCCCCCACAAATTATTGCCATTGGAAACTTATGATACAACCCTTTTTAGCCATCCACAGCCTATTCAGCTATGTTGATGGCAGTATTCCCTACCCGCCACCAACCATCACAGCCTCATCCGCATCCGGTAAAGACAAAGAAGACACGGCACCCGCTATTCAACCCAACCTCGAATACACAGCATGGTTGTGTAACGATGTGCATGTTCGGATGTAGCTCATCTCTACTATCTCGGAAACCTCTTTTCAACACGTTCAAGGTGTCACTTCCCATGATCTTTGGCTAGGTCTTGAACGTGCATATGCACCACACACCTCCTCTAGAGAATTTACATTGAGAACGCAGCTTTTGAAGATCCAGATGAAACCGGAAAAGACATCAGTCGCCTATCTGTCCAGGGCAGAGGAGTATGCCAATGCCAATATTGGCCAACCCATGGCTGATAAAGATATTGTGATGCTTGTTGTTGCAGGTCTCCGTAACTAGTACAATGGAGTCAAACAAACTCTCTTTGCAAGACAATTCACAGTTGTGTTTAATGAACTTCCTGGTCTCCTTGCTGACCACGAGTTTTTGGTCAACAAATCAGTTCCAGAACCTGCTCCTGTACAAGCATTCATGGCTGCTACAGAAGTAAACTCCTCACCACCTTGGCTGAAACAGTGTAGGTCATCCAACAACTTATTTCTCGTTTGGGGTTTCAACTTCAACCTGTCTCAGGTGCCCCTCAAAATCCCATTCCTCAAGCATTTTATACCAACAGGACTGGAAAACCAAACTATTCACGTGGTCGTGGTCAACGTGGTGGCCGTGGTGGTTGGCATACCAACTACAATCGCAACCAAGGCAATCGCACTCCAGGTCAGTTCAGTTGGGCTTCTAACCAAAACACCGTGTATGGTACATGTAACAGGTATGGAATAGGACATGTTCCCTCCCAATTCCCTAACAGAGATCCATCTTCAATTCGGAACAGACAACCCACTGCCAACTATGCGGATTTTCGATCACAAGCCTCCACTACCTATATTACGGACATAGGATCCAATGGCCATGCTTCAGTAGATATGTTAGGTTTTGATTTTGCTGAGCCTTACTTCGGTGATGAGTTTTCATGTTAGTAATGGTATGGCTCTACCCATTTTACATATTGGTTCACAAAAGATATCCTCTCCTAACAAAACCTTTTACATAAAAGATATCCTTCATGTTCCCGCACTTAAAAAAAATCTTCTTTCTGTTCAAAAATTCTGTCAAGACAATAATGTGTATTTTGAATTTCATGCAACTTTTTTTTCTGTGAAGGACAAGTCTACACGCACTACCCTCCTCACGGGTCAAAGTGAAGGTGGACTCTACTCCATCAAGCTTCCAACTAAACAACCAATTCCAAAGGTCGCTTTTTCAACCACTCGTGCTACAACAACCACATGGCATCAACGATTGGGACACCCACACTCTCAGTTGTTCAAGACTATGCTTTCCAAATACCGTTTACCTGTTTCTATAAAGACTTTTAATTCTGATTGTTCTTCTTGTTCTGTTGGGAAATCCTCCAAACTGCATTTATTGTCCTCTGATTATAAAGTACTCATGTTTTGGACTTAATATTTTGTGATGTTTGGGGTCCAGCCTCTGTTACTTCGTATGATGGCCAAAATTACTTTTTGCTATGTGTTTGTAACATCCTAAAATTTTAATGATGAATAAAGAAAGCTATGTTTAGTGATTTCGCGTTATTAATTAATATCGGGTAAGGAGCGGATCATGGACTTAGATTAATTGAGATGGGTTAAATGAGAATGGGATCTAAGGGATATAAATATCCCTTAAACCCAAGATATCTTTCATTCCTTTCATTTTCTAATACTCCAAAAAAGAAAAACACACACACCACACACCACACTTCGCCGGCCGGACCAATGGAAGAACCGGGCAGATCCAAGAGAGAGAGAGAGCGATTAGTGTGTTAACAAGTTAAACGAGATCCTAACAAGCTCAAAAAGGTATGATTCTTGATATTTGAAGTTTAAAGATCCAAGCTTTTTAGTGTATAAGCGACCGAAAATGGTCGGGAAGCGTAGTGGGTGATGTTGAACCATAGCAAGGGTGTTAAAATCGCTCGAAATGCTGGTCAGAAATCGAACAGCGGTTGATCTGGACAACTTCGCCTGCAACTGGGCAACTTCGCCTTCAAAGCGATGAACTTCGCCTGCAAGCTAAGTTCGCCTGATGAACTTCGCCTGCAAGCTAAGTTCGCCTGATGGCAACTTCGCTGTAAAGTTAAGTTCGCCTAACTGGTAACTTCGCCTGAGGCCAAGTTCGCCTGATGACAACTTCGCCTGAAGCCAAGTTCGCCTGATGGCAACTTCGCTGTAAAGCTAAGTTCGCCTAGCTGGTAACTTCGCCTAAAGCTAAGTTCGCCTAAGGTTAACTTCGCCTAGTGCTAAGTTCGCCCGAGGGTTAACTTCGCCTAAAGTCAAGTTCGATTAGAAAATAAATTAAAAATCTAATGAAAAATGTGTTAAGACAGTTAATGTAAATAAAATTTTTCCAAGCTGACCTGGCAGCTCGACCCCAGCCAGGGGCTCTACCCCTTGGACCCTGCTAGGGGCTGCCGCCCATAGACCCCGCTGCCAGGGGCGCTGCCCCCGGACCCCCGTTCGTTGTGGGTAGTAGTTAAGACTGGATAGATGATATGAGTAGTGATAGTTGTTTGATACGTGTACTTGTTATATAGTCAGCCGTGCACAACTGAAGAAAGGGATTACGATTAACGGTGAACGTAACCGTGTTCATGTGAGTTTCTAGCCCCATTTATGTGTTATGTTTTCGGGGCTGTGTGCATACTCAATATGTTTGTTAATACGCTTATCCTAAGAGATAAGTGTATGCCTTATGTGAATGATATGATATGTATGAATGATTGCTTGATGGTACGTGAACGATCTTCGGATATTGCACGTACTGTCAGGTTGTAACGCTATGTGTAAGGTAAGTATGATATGTATGCTTATGTGTATGAACGTGATAAAGTTAATAAAAGAAGGAATTGACGGTTGCATGGTTGTATGGTTACGAAAAGGGTACCGAGCCCTAATAATACTCGAGGTATGATGTATGGTTGTATGGTAACGAAGAGGGAATCGAACCCTACTAATATTCGAGAACTAGGGAACCGAACCCTACTAATATTCGAGGAAAGAGGGAAACCGAGCCCTAATAATACTCGTGGAAAGAGGGAAACCGAGCTCTAATAATACTCGAGGAAAGAGGGTACCGAGCCCTAATAATACTCGAGGAAGGAGGGTACCGAGCCCTAATAATACTCGAGGAAGGAGGGTACCGAGCCCTAATAATACTCGAGGAATGTAGGGCGTAATGCTCTTTATAACGTAAGATATGAAAGTAAGAAAGTATGAAAGTATGAAAGTATGAAAGTATGAATGAAAGAATATGAGTTTATGTGTATTGTATAGTGTATGATTAACTAGAACTCACTCAGCGTAGCTGACTTTTAGTATGCACGCAGGTGAGTAGGATGAGGCAGCTCGCTTGAGGAGACACGTGGCATTGAACAAGAGTCTGGCATCTGAAGACTTATGATGCTTTAATTTTAATGCTTTAATGTTGAAAGACAAAGAATGTTTGAGACTAGCTATGAATTATGTAATGTTTTATGAAAGTTTTATATTCCGCGTAAATGTTTTAATTAACTCTGATATTTAGAACTGTGTTTATGAGTAAATCCAACACGAAAGTAGGGCTACCGGTAACGGGGCCTTATAGTGTTGACCATTTTTCTAAATTTATGTGGTTGTTCCCTATGAAACGAAAGTCTGAGGTGTTTGAAATTTTTAAACAATTTGTGATTATGGCTGAACGCCAATTTTCCACCAAACTTAATACTATCCAGTCCGATTAGGGAGGAGAGTTTAGAAGTCTTTCACCTCTACTTGCCTCTCTTGGCATTTCCATCGTTTGTCTTGCCCGCATACCAGTGAATAGAACGGTATCGTTGAACGCCGTCACCGTCGTGTCACCGAAACTGGTCTCGCCCTCATGGCACAAGCCCATGTTCCCTAACATTTTTGGCACTATGCATTTGAAACGGCTATTTATTTAATCAACCGCATGCCCTCTCGCACACACTCCACAGTTTCTCCTTTTGAATATTTATTCAAGCACCCACCTGATTTCTACTTCCTTCATGTCTTCGGTTGTCAGTGTTTTCCCCATCTTCGACCCTATAATCCACATAAAATGGATTTCTGTTCTATATCTTATATTTTCCTCGGATACAGCACATCTCATCATGGATACCGTTGTTTTGATCCTCTCATTGAGCGCATTTATATTGCTCGTCATGTTCGGTTTCATGAACATATTTTTCCCTTCTCCATTACCACCACAAACCAAGTAACCACACCTCCACCTAACAACCCCTATGTTTCCTCTTATCGAAATCCGCACATTCCTATCCCACATGATATACCCACAGCCCACACCACACCAGCACCGACACCCCCAAAACACCCAAACGCCAGTCCAGACAACCGCCCAACATAACTCAGCCCCAACCCAACACCAATCATCGACGCCCCCCACCGTATCGGTTCATGACACCGGCCCTGAACCAAACCCAGAATCAACCCAACCACAAACCCAGCCCGGTATTACCTACTCCCGTCGGCCCACATCTCAGCCCACAACTCAGCCAACCGCCTTTGACCACTACAAAACCTCCACCGAAACAAGACCACCTCCGCCTACTCCTTCAACACATCCACTACCAATATAAATCATCCACCTCAGCCTCATACTCGCCCACCAAACCTACGTCAAAACCCCAAACAAACAAACACATTTAAACCCACCCCCTTCCATACATCCACCACTACACTTGAATCATCATTTGATGTGGAACCCACCTCCTTTGCCATTGCCAACAACGCATCTCACGGGCGTCAAGCTATGATAGATAAATACAGTGCCCTTATTCGAAATGGTACTTGGTCATCGGTTCCTCGTGCTCCTAACACAAATATAGTTGATTGCAAATGGGTGTATAAAGTTAAAAAGGATCAGCATGGGGCTGTCACAAGGCGTGTTTGGTTGCTAAAGGCTTTAACCAGCAAGCAGTTATTGACTATACTGATACTTTCAGTCTAGTGGTAAAATCTACCACTATACGGGTTGTTCTTTCATGGCAGTTACACGTCATTGGCCCTTACGTCAATTAGATGTTCATAATGCTTTCTTGCATGGTGACTTGAAGGTGACAGTTTATATGAAACAGCCATAGGGGTTTATTGATCCTCAAAAACCAAATCATGTGTGCCTCTTACATAAGTCCCTTTATGGGCTCAAACAAGCACCTCGAGCGTGGTTTAAAAGACTCTCTGCAACATTGACTACTCTTGGCTTCCGGGGTTCTTAGACGGATCCCTCCCTTTTTATATACTCACACAATGGCACACTTTTGTATATGCTTGTCTATGTAGATGACATTGTTTTGACAAGTACCAACAGCAGTGCAATTGATTGTATTGTCAGGGGTCTCAGCCAATCTTTTGCCATACAAGACATGGGATCCTTATCTTATTTCTTGGGGATTGAAGTCGTACGTACTGGGTCTGATATTCTCCTCTCTCAATATAAATATATTACTGAATTACTTGCTCGAGCGAACTTATCGTATTCTAAACCGGTTTCCTCACCGTGCACTACCAATGTCTCATTTTCTCTTGATGACAGTCCCATGTTTGCTGATCCAGTTAAATACAGGCAAATGGTTGGAGAATTACAGTATGTGACTCTCTCTCGGCCTGAGATCACCTATGCAGTCAACAAAGTCTGTCAGTTCATGAACTCTCCCACTGAAAATCATTGGCTTGCTGTTAAACATATTCTACGGTATTTTCATAGGACGTCTGATCATGGTCTTTTGATTTCCAGCACTTCTTCATCTATTTTGCATGCTTATACTGATGCCCACAAGTTAACTGCCTTTTCTGATGCGGACTGGGCTGGTTGTCCAGATGACTGTCGATCCATGGGGGGATATGCCATCTATTTGAGGTCAAACCTTGTCTCTTGGTCAGCCAGGAAGCAAAAGACCGTCTCTCGGTCATCCACTGAAGCAGAATACAAGGCCTTAGCCAATACAGTTGCCGAATTAACATGGCTTGAAACATTGTTGGCTGAGCTTCGTGTTTCTATGAAGATACCTCTGATTTTATGGTGTGATAATTTGGGAGCTACATATCTTTTTGCCAATCCAGTCTTCCATGCCAGAACAAAACATGTAGAAGTAGACTTTCACTTTGTTCGTGAGAAAGTTGCAAACAAGAAGTTATTTGATCAATTAATTTCTATACATGATCAGATTGCTGATGTCTTCACAAAACCCTTGTCTTCTAATCGTTTCATTTTCTTGAAGTCCAAGCTGAAAGTCCGGTCCCGACCTTAGCTTGAGGGGAAGTATTAGTTGTTAGGTGTCTTAGTATAGGCACAACCCTAAGTTGATTATAGCCGGCCCTAATCCTTGTCTATATATATCCTACATGTAGTCTCATTGAAATCACAAATCATTATACAATCAATATATACAACAATACCAAGTTTATCTTCAGCTACTGTTATTGTTATTATTCGTTACAGAATTGATGATTCATTGGTGAATAGTGTGATTGCGTTTTTTTATCCTTAAAGTTCGAGTCACAGGTGCATATATGTTGTTTCAGTGACTATTTCATTGCTGATCTTGAAAAAATAACTCACGAGTCGAGCTCGAATTATAGCAAAAGAGCTTGTTATTTTTGTTTTTGTGATGAATTGTGTTTTTGCTACTGTTACTGGTTTTTATTTGTTACAGATTTGATGATTCACAGGTGCATAGTGTAATTTAGCTTTAATTATCTTTTATGTTTTGCATCACCCTTTTGTATTTGTGTTCTGTCTCGTGCACAAAGTTTATGCTGTTTGACTAAGACGTAGTCAGCAGATTAGATTTTTACCATTTTTGCGGTGCTTGAATATCACATTTTATAAGCGATTTTTATGAATATTGCTGCATAAAATTGATATTTTTACCAATTTAAGTTGTGATTTGGTAGTTTGACTAGGAATTAGTCAACTGTGATGTCAAGGGCAATTACGCTTGTTTCAAATTTTAACTTTGTCGGGTTATTCCAGTTAACCCGTATAACAAAACTACATTCATTTACCGAACCGATTAACTGCACTAGGGTATATGTTTGATTTTGGTACAATTTTGTCATGAATTACTAGTATGTGAAAATCGTTCTTAAAGCAAACCTGAATTCCCTACATCTATAAGTGCTGCACTTGTAAATGTAAATGTAGCCATCCATGAGTTATAAATGATATACCTGTTATTGTGATATTTGAATAAAAGTAAACATCATCACTGGTTCATGTATTGTTTATCTTTTGCATGGCAATCAAAAGTTATTACAAACACATTATAGAGGTTTAAAAGGTAAGCCGGGCTTAATTATACAAGTAACAATCAGGTGCACCAAGCTTTATTTTCATACAAACGAAAGAGGCTAAACGCAGATAACGCAGAGACAATGAACATGCTTGCACAAGCAAAAACCAAAATTGCTATCCCTTCTCCAACTTGATTGCAGAATTTCCCATACATCACACATTTTCATCTATTGAAGTTCTGGTTCCCCATTTTTTGCAAATGTTGATAAGCCATAACCTGTATTATCAATGTTTTGAGTGTAATTTTCTTTCATGTATAACAGAGTTATTTCATGTATTCAAGGGAGTAGTTTAGGCACTTTTGAGTTTTGATAATGGGTCTAAGGGTAGGGGTGCAAACGAGGCAAGCCAAGCTGAGCCCGAGCTCGACTAGGCTCGAGCTCAGCTCGTTTAACTTACACGGAGCTCGAGCTCGGCTCATTGGAGCTCTATCTTCAAAGCTCGAGCTCGGCGCATGAGTAGATTTTTAAGCTCGAGCTCGGCTTGTTTACTATTTATTAATTGATTTTATATTTTTATATTTATTATTGTATATATTTTTTCAATTATAATTTTATATATAATAAAATAATATATGTTCTTTAGTTATTTGTAGTTATCTTTTAATATATATATATATATATATATAAATAATTATTAAATTTATACATTAAAAATTCATATAAATGGCATGCTCGTTTAGGCTCGAGAGCCGACTCGAGCTCAATAAGTGAAGCTTGGGCTCGGGATCGTTTATTAAACGAGCTTACTTTTAGGCTCGGGATCGATTAAGCTCGACTCGATCGAGTTTTTTCATGATCTGCTCTCGAGTAGCTCGCGAGTGGTTCGGCTTGTTTGCACCCCTAGTACTCAAGGTTGTATTGTGTTTACTCGTTGCCTACGGATTAGGTTTCAAGTCACTTAACTGCATGTTTATGTAATTGGGTTCAATGGTAGTTTGATTATAATTGAAGCTTTTTATACAATTTGTGACACCCGGCTAAAAATATTATTATTCGTACAAACCTTGAACACGATTTCTTTTTGTTAATTTCCTTATATTAAACTTTATTAATCTAGTATCAATCTAGTCCTCTTATGATTAACAAAGCCTTTGATCGTTAGCATACACATAGGCAATTATAGAAACTATCCGGTCACACACGGAACAACCGACAAGCATGAACGCTAGGGTGAAAATATTCAATACAAGAGAAGTATTAAAGAAAATAATAATAATAATAATAATAATAATAATAATACACGTAACTTATGATTCTGTATACGAAAATTTAAAAGTAGCATTTGTGTTCGAATATAGGGTATTAATTTGAAAACAGAACCATATCTAATACATAATTAACTATGTGTAACGAAATATATACGCACACACACACAAACATATTGGAGTACGAGGGTGTAATATTTTACACTAAGTATACATCGAATTGATTTCCATGACTTCTAGATAATTAAGCATCTAAACCTGTTTGATTAGGGAATTTTATTATATATATTGAGTAACTTGCTAACCCATAAATACTTAACACATAATTAAATCCTAATTATAATACCCTAAGCTAGTGTATGTCGGTATGTGACACAAATAAATAAACGAATGCATGTATTGACCCGTATATATTTCTACTGTGAGCTTATATTTCTACTTCTAATATTAATATTTGAAATAATAATAGTAATGCATGTATTGATGATGGGTACCGCAAAAACCTACCGAAAGCTCTTGCACGTTTGTTTTTATATATAATTTCATGTCATGTTACTTTATCTACCAGGTCACTCAAAACCCATGACATGACATTAGTTACTAGAACCTTACCACTATTCACTGTTACAAAATTCAAACTTCATAATCACCAACTCCATTCAACCATAGCTTCTACCCTTTCAACTCTAGGTCCAAATAATTTCAAGATACCACACACCATACTTCACTTATTTTTGCAAGTTATTTATTTCAAACAAATCTACTTATGGGACTATTTGCAAAATCACAATACCAAATCTAATTAAAGTATTGGACATGCATATTCTTATCCCTCCCTTGTTGACCGAATCCACCATACTACTACCTTTAGTAAATTGCATTTTATTTCACTGCTAGACTCTACTCCACATAAAAAATTTGCATATATTCTCAAAACATCACACTTTCAGATGGCTCTTGGCACACTATCTATCTCTCTTGGCTCTCCATCCTCACGCTCAACACTCTCTTCTCCCTCTTGCTCTTTGCGTCGGACACCACCCAAACAACCCCTCCGACCGGTGCACCACCACCTGCACAACATCACCACCGCCAACGGCACACCATCTCCACCATGGCACTATCTTCATCGTAACACCACCACCAACCGCCACCTTCACCACCCTGTAGGGGTATGGTACTAAACCCGGTTTACGACCCTAATTTATTATGTTTGGCTTATTTTATTATATGGACTAATACAATGTTATTGGGCTGAGAGGGTTTTGTGGAGGTAACCCTAACTGGGCTAGGCCCATTAGGGTATCATGATGGTGGCCATGAGGCTCCCTATATAAGGAGGTCTCCACCTCCTTATCAGGGGGGTTTTTTGGATTGCTCTCAATAAGAGCCACCATCATACTATTTTTGTGTCTGTAAACAA
Organism: Bidens hawaiensis; assembly: GCF_021521415.1. Lineage (NCBI taxonomy): Eukaryota > Viridiplantae > Streptophyta > Magnoliopsida > Asterales > Asteraceae > Bidens > Bidens hawaiensis. The sequence goes on from NW_027495478.1 coordinate 54,475, forward strand.
GAGATCCTCAGGATTTCTTAGCAGTCACCTCCACACCCCCGAAAAGCCATTGCAGGTCTCAAGCAATCGAAGAAGAAGATCAAGTTGTGGTTCGTTCATCTCGAAAATCCGTGGGAACATCGTCATGGATCAGGTCAGATTCATTTCATGCTTCGACATTGGCGCCATCCTTGGGACGGCAACGAACTACCGATTTTCGTCTCGGCTCTCAGATCTCTCCCAAGAAAAACCCAGATCTGGAAGTTTAAAGAAAAAGGCTTCAAGGTTTGTTCTATTAAAGCTCAAAAAGATCCATAGATCTAAAAGAGGCTTCCAGATCTGTGCAAAAAAGAAACTACCTGATTCGGATGATCAAGCCTCCGGATCTATGATGGTTTTAAATTCTCTCCGCTCCGAGCTTCAGATCTATCTAGATCTGATTTACAGATCTAGATCTAGATTACAGACCTGGATTTTAGGTTTAAAGTTACAGACCTAACTCTCAAATTGCAGATCCAAAAATTACCAGACTTCCGCCGCCATGCACGCGCGCCCGCGGATTCTCACTCCGCAGCCATGCATGTGCCACCGCGGGAACCACCATGTGGGTTTCGCACAAAAGACCTCCACCATGTGGGTTTTGCGCAGAAGACTGCCACCACGCATGCTCGCCAGCGGGTCACCATTCCGCCGACATGCGTGAGCGCCCGTGGAAACCACCGCGGAAACCACCATGTGGGTTTTGCGCAAAAGACTGCCGCCATGCACGCGCGCTCGCGGATCCTCACTCCACAGCCATGCATGCGCGCCCGCGAAAACCACTATGTGAGTTCGAAAGACGACTCCAGGCTTTTGGTTTTACGTAAAGTCTCCAACGCCATGCAGATGCGCGCAACCCTCTACCATGCGTGTGCGCAACTCTCTGCCATGCACGCGCGCCCGCAAGTCACCACTCTGTCGCCGTGCATGCGCACATAAGGCCAAGCGCCAAACTAAAAGGTTGGGAATCCTCATAAACCCATAAGGCCACGCGCCAAACTTAAAGGTTGGGAATCCTCATAAACCCATAAGGCCAAGCGCCAAACTTAAAGGTTGGGAATCCTCATAAACCCATAAGGCCACGCGCCAAACTTAAAGGTTGGGAATCCTCAAACCCATAAGGCCACGCGCCAAACTTAAAGGTTGGGAATCCTCAAACCCATAAGGCTAAGCGCCAAACTTAAAGGTTGGGAATCCTCATAAACCCATAAGGCCACGCGCCAAACTTAAGGGTTGGGAATCCTCAAACCCATAAGGCCAAGCGCCAAACTTAAGGGTTGGGAATCCTCAAACCCATAAGGCCAAGCGCCAAACTTAAAGGTTGGGAATCCTCAAACCCATAAGGCCACGCGCCAAACTTAAAGGTTGGGAATCCTCATAAACCCATAAGGCCACGCGCCAAACTTAAAGGTTGGGAATCCTCATAAACCCATAAGGCCAAGCGCCAAACTTAAAGGTTGGGAATTCGCATATCACATGTGCTCACACATCACATATGCTCACGCATCACACGTGCTCGCATGACATATGCTCACGCATCACATGCTCACGCATATCACATCAGCGCATGCAACATCTGCGCGTGGCGCATGACACAAAGTCTACGCGCAGGCGCATGCAACGTCTGCGCTTGGCGCATGACAAAAAGTCTACGCGCAGGCGCATGCAACGTCTGCGCTTGGCGCATGACAAAAAGTCTACGCGCAGGCGCATGCAACGTCTGCGCTTGGCGCATGACAAAAAACCTAAACGCAAGCGCATGCAACATCTGCGCGTGGCGCATGACACAGCCTATGCGCAAGCGCATAAAACATCTGCGCATGACACAAAGCCAAAACCTATGCGTAAGCGACGCAACAAATGAGAATAGTCTAATCCAAATCAGGATAAGGACAACATTATTTAGCAGTAATGAACTAGGGGACTATCGTGGTATACCACCACTACATTATCGCGATGGAAGACATCCGAATCTTAGGGCGGGAGCCTAACAATATCCCAAACGGCCACGCGCCAATTTGATATGTTTTTGCAGGTTCGGCTACGAGTCGCATAAGCACATATGACATTATTATTATCTGGCCGATTGCGCCTCCATTATTATTTTGAAAACAAACGGGGATAGTCATCCTGCGTAGGAGAGGCCCTTGTGGGCCAGTCATTATCATCATATTATAGCTCATAAGCCGCAACTCGCGCATGCTTCATAGCTCGTAAGTCGCCTCGCGCGCAAGCTTCATTATTCTTATAGCTCATAAGCTACCTCGCGCGCAAACTATTAAGCATCATTATCGAGATGCGCGCTCTATCTTTTATCAGGCCTCGCGCCACTATCGTAAGTCGACATCGCGCGCAAACTATTAAGCATCATTATCGAGATGCGCGCTCTATCTTTTATCAGGCCTCGCTCCACTATCGTAAGTCGACATTGCGCGCAAGCTTCATTATTTTATAGCTCGTAAGTCGCCTCGCGCCACTATCGTAAGTCGACATCGCGCGCAAACTATTAAGCATCATTATCGAGATGCGCGCTCTATCTTTTATCAGGCCTCGCGCCACTATCGTAAGTCGACATTGCGCGTAAGCTTCATTATTCTTATAGCTTATAAGCTACCTCGCGCGCAAACAATTAAGCATCATTATCGAGATGCGCGCTCTATCTTTTATCAGGCCTCGCGCCACTATTGTTATGGTGCGTGCTATATCTTATTCATGCCAGGGCACCATCATCATCATAAAGATCACAACATGTCACCATCATGGAGAAAACCTCCCAAAACTCAAAGACAATAAAGACAAGGCCGAAGAAAAGGGAAAAAACCGCCTCGTGTCCTAACATACCTTATAAAGTCCAGCGCTCCACCTAAACGCTTGCACGCCTAGGAGCAACACTGGACTTGGGGGGCTTGTAGGGGTATGGTACTAAACCCGGTTTACGACCCTAATTTATTATGTTTGGCTTATTTTATTATATGGACTAATACAATGTTATTGGGCTGAGGGGGTTTTGTGGAGGTAACCCTAACTGGGCTAGGCCCATTAGGGTACCATGATGGTGGCCATGAGGCTCCCTATATAAGGAGGTCTCCACCTCCTTATCAGGGGGGGTTTTTTGGATTGCTCTCAATAAGAGCCACCATCATACCATTTTTGTGTCTGTAAACAAGAGATCCTCAGGATTTCTTAGCAGTCACCTCCACACCCCCGAAAAGCCATTGCAGGTCTCAAGCAATCGGAGAAGAAGATCAAGTTGTGGTTCGTTCATCTCGAAAATCCGTGGGAACATCGTCATGGATCAGGTCAGATTCATTTCATGCTTCGACACACCCTAACCTCTCTTTCCTTCCGCTCGGTTCTCTCTCTATCTCGTCATCTTTCTCTCTCTATATATACATCACCCCGAACCACCATCTTCCACCGCCAAGCACCACTCAATACTGGCGCAACACCCGGGTGTGGCTCCAAACCTCACCTGACACCTCTATGGCCCGCTATTAGACCTAAACTAGTCCGAAACACTCTTCGGTCTCTTCCCGTAAAGAGGACGCATCGAACCCGGTATTGGTTTCAGTCTAAGGAAAGGACTATGAAACATTATAAGTGTTTCAAAAAGTGTATGAGCTTACAAGAAGTATGACAAGTCAGATGTGACGAAACAAACTCAAGAGCATCTTAATCATCCTTATAATACTATCCTAGAACTAAGTACGCTTAAACCCTCCCTAATCTATGCTAATGTGGGTTTACAGTAAGTTATGCCAAATGTCACCCACATGGTTAATCTAGATAACTACATGTTTATAGGTAGGGCTGTAAACGAACCGAACGAACACGAACAATTTGAGGGATGGCGGATATCGGCGCCTGTCGACCACGACCGTTCCATGGCGGCGGCGGTGGATCCGCAGTTCCTCAATTGAGTTTATTATGCATTCTTTGAGGTAATAATTGAAGCACTATAGTTTGATTTTATTTCACCTTTGAAATTGAAAGTTATACAATTTGGCTCTTTTGAGTTTTGGTGTCGATCAATTTGGGGATTCAACAATGTTTATACAGTTTGGGAATGACTAACTTATGAGTCTTCTACAAGAGGATTGGTTATCATCAAAGTCCCAATTTTGTTGATTTGAGACTTATATGTATTACCTTATGAGGCTGTGATGATGATTGATATAAAGAATCACATCTTGGCGTGGCATCACCCAAGAACAAAGTTCTTTTGCAGCCATTTGTGTTCAACGCACTCAACTGATCAGCCTATGTCTGGTTCTGAGGTTATGTCAGTTATCTTTTGATTATGTTCTATCAATATGTTAAAAGGTTGTGATGGTTTAATCTGAACCTTTTGTTAGTTATTGTTAGTCCTAACGACGGTCTAAACGTTTAAACGTTGGTTGTTGATGAAATTGAGCTTCAAGCAAGATCGGTTCCACTGGATCATGTGATCCCGAGAGAGAACATTTGTTGCTTTAATAATAGATATGCCAAGAAATAAAAGGTGAAGCTCCATACTTGATCTATGATGAAGATGGAAGGCTATTGCCTAAAGAGATAAGGGAGAGAAAGATCTGTTTCTTTTAAGTTGTGTGGTGGGTGCTATAGCCTATATGAAGGTTTATAGAAAAGGGGATTGGGAGTTTGGTTTTTTCGTGGGTGTTATAAAGGCATGTTCTTAGTTGACGAACTTGCAAGATGAGTAATGTTGTGTTTACATGAAACAATTGAATGTAATAAGCATAATTCTCCATTGAGTAAACTTCTGTGATGCTTTGATTCATCTACTAAAAGTCCTCTAAAATGGCAACATTGGAGTTCACATACTTTTTTCAAAACTGGCTATAAGCTGAGTGGTTTTTAAGTGCTTGATCAAGGATATAAAAACTATCTATTATAGTAGGATTAATTTTTAGCACCTTGGTACTAAGTCAACTTAGTTTTTCTTTTCGATATTATACATTTCGGTCTTTTTAGCGTGTTAACACACCATAACGAACATGAGTTAAAACAGTTAGACGCCCACTTTTCGTTTTGTATCACAATCCCGCCGCAACGCCTCTTCAATTCACAAGTTCAATAAAACGTTTCAATGTTATTTTAATGGTTTTGCGCCCCCTGCTGCAACGCGGGGGGGGGGGGGGGGGTAGGCTTAGTACTAGTATATACTTATTTTGCAACTGAGTTCTTTGTATTCAAATAAACGAAAAATAATTGAAAAGGACCGGAATATTTGCGAGAGAAAAACAAAATACTATATTCTCTTAAAGTACACTAGGTTATATCACCAACGTGCCGTCAAGATTTAATGTTCGTAACGTACACGGGAATGAAATGAGTATCCCTATGTTAGGTGAACAACTGGCATAAACGGACCCGCAAGATGATAATTAGATTATAACAGTCCTTGTGTTTTAGGTCAGCACGAAAACCGAACTTAACAAATTCTCTAGGTCACCGAAACTAAATTACCAGGTGAGTTCACGACCCCGTTTATGTTTTTTACTGCTTTTATAACTCTGGGGGAGAAACATACTCAAAACTATTTGTTAGTATATGAAAACTATTACGATATTCGAAAACTATTAAATGCTCAATTTATGTGATAATGGGTAATATAAGTCCCAACATTTTAGTACTTATCCTTGTAAGGTTTTACCAAATGGGAAATACAAAGTCCCAATGTTTTCATATTTATTCTATACGACTTTACCGGTTGAGAAATACAAAACCTCAAGTACACTAGATTACATCACCAACGTGCCGTCAAGATTTAACGTTCGTAACGAGAATAAAATGAATATCCCTATGTTGGGTGAACAACTGGCATAAATGGACCTGCAAGATGATAATTAGATTATAACGGTCCTTACGTTTTAGGTCAGCACGAAAACCGAACTTAACAAATTCTCTAGGTCACCGGAACTAAATTACCAGGTGAGTTTATGGCCCAGTTTTACGCTTTTTACTGCTTTTATAACTCTGGGAGAGAAACATATTCAAAACTATTTATTTGTATATGAAAACTATTACGATATTCAAAAACTATTAAATGCTCAATTTATGTGATAATGGGTAATATAAGTTCCAACATTTTAGTACTTATCCTTATAAGGTTTTACCAAATGGGAAATACAAGTGGCAATGTTTTCGTATTTATTCTATACGACTTTACTGGTTAAGAAATCAAAACCTCAACATTTTCGTGTTTATTCTTATACAAGTTTACCAGCTGAGAAATACAAAGTCCTAATGTTTTCATTCTTATACATGTTGCTAATTTGATTTTTTATACGGGATAATATGAAACAAGGTTCCGCTTCGATCTATGATTATATGAGTTGATATTACTTTGTTTTGCGCCAAGTCCCCATATTAGTGTTACCCTTACTATAACCACTAATTGTTTAGCCTTGGATCATATGAATAGTACTATTGGGGCGACACCCAATCATGGTTAGTAGCGCTAACCTAGACCAGCATTACCCGACTGGTCAATGATATCACATCGTTCCACCTTGTTTTGTCATGTGCAAGGGCACATGACGCGAGGCATATTACTGTTACTGTTACGTCGTGGTTTAGGTATAGGCTCATATAATAGCATACCCGTAGTCCAATCTAGATGTACGAGGATCGAAGCTTACTTGTGTTTCATTTATCATATCATGCAAATATACATATTCACTACTAAAGACGTTTTCGATCATACTTGCTTTCACTGTCTTATATATCATTACTCATGCTTATTAACAAGAGCATTACTGTTACTGTTACTAATGCTTTAAATGCAATTGATTACCTAATTATGATCACCGGAACGTTGTCGTGATTGTTACTGATTATTTTAAGGGAACGCTGTCTAAATATGGTCTCTGGAATATCCCTAGCTCGCTCAAGATAAGCAGATTTCTATATATGTCCACAAGATTTCTACTAACATTTTCGACAAGCATATTTTCATATTATGAACGTACCTTTTAATTGTTTTGTTTAGAAAATGGTGTACATTATGACTCTAAAACCCTGTGAACTCACCAACATTATGTTGGCGTTTTCGAGTATGTTTTTTAGGTTAAAACCGAAGTCGTGGAAGACAAGTAGGGACCACACATGCATCGTTGGGTACCATCTTTTGAAGGATTTCATTATAACCTAAAGCATTTTGAAATCTTATTATGTATTTTGAATAGCTCATGTTTTGTTAACGTTTTAAACAATTGGTATCCTATATAAATTTATGTTTGCGATAATCATATGCTTACGATATACATAACGTCACGCGCCCATGCTTCCTTTTTGGCGGGGTGTGACACAGTTTATCGCTCTTTATGGATGTTGCTTTAATTTTTTATTATGCTAATTTATAATTATTGATATTTTTGAAATATACAATGACGTTGCTTCTATATTTAAATCCAAACTTGCAACTAGTAATCCTTACAAAGTTGCCTTCAATACAATGATGTACAAATTGGTAGTTATTAGACGGAAGATCATTGATCAATTGTGGCCATAAGAGATGTGTTGATTTTTTGATAGTCAAACTTGAATTGAAATATTGGTTCGGATACAAAGTAATCTGACCACTTTTGAGTTTATGGGCCATGGTTGGAGAAGGTATGCTCATAATGTTATAACATGGATTTTTTAATTATAATTTAACTTAAAGGGTATAATAGTAACGCTGTAATTTTCTTTTATTTTCTTTCAAACTCGGGAACACATAAAATTTTTAATTTTCTTTTCTTTTCTTTTCTTTCCTTTTTATTAAACTTGGGAACACGAAATAATATCACATATTTTCCTTTCTTTTCTCTTTTAATTTTCTTTCATTTCTTCTCTCTTTTTAAATGAACTTGGGAACATAGCGTAATAAATAACTAAATCTGCAATGCTCGACTATGAGCACGAGACCTTTCTGTTAGAAACACAGAGTGTTACCACTACAGCACATCATCATTTTAAGTATGGTGTCTGTCTACTAATATATAAGGTCCCTTAGAAATTTAATATATCGCTTCTAGAATATTTTTAAAAAATATTGGGGTCCTGGTACCCCGGTGTTCTCTATGTGGGTCCGCCCCGTAATGCATGGGGATCAAAGTACCACCCGACGACTAGCAATCAGTTGCTGAGGTTTCACCACGTGCTTTGCGAAGTGAGGCATGGGGATCAAAGGCTTTATGAATTATGAGGCTTGAATTAGGCAACTAAATAAATTGATTAACTGAAAAATAAAAAGAAAACAGAATTACATAAATTATCATTTATCTTTCACCCAAATTTCACTCGTGGTCCCTGATCTTCAAAATTGATCTTTTTTGTCCTTTACGTTTCAAAATCCTTCAGCGTTTGTCCTTTTCGCCTAACCCAGTTAAAAATTCTCGTTAAGCAAGGTCACGTGTCTTGTACATGAGGGCAAATTGATCATTTTACCTATTAAATTAAAAAAGTGTTTTAATAAATAAAGAAAAACAATAAAAAACAATTAATATATATTTATATTCTTTCTCTCTCTTCTCCCTTCTTCTTCATCCATGGCCACTACCTAGCTTTCCGGCGACCACCACCGCCTGCCGACGTCGTCTTCTCCGGCCTGCTTCTAAACCTCCAGATCTCGAACACAAGGGTGCACCGCAAACCAATTATCGACCACAATCACTTGGTCGGCATAACAGATGCTCAACTGACTGGATTCCTTTGGCGGCCTTGTTGCCATCCTTAATAGATCTACCTATCTAGTCAAAGTAATACAGAACCTATCTAGTCAAAGTAATACAGAACCATTAATAATAATAATAATAATACCACCAGCATCAATCATTCTTCATCTTCCCCATGGCTTAAAAATTGGTCCTCCCCACCATCACCAAACCATACTTTCAAATCCGAATCCCAACAAAAGGTCTAAGCTTTCCCAATAATCTGAACCTGCCGCTCCCGCCGAACCACTGCCTTCGACCGAATTGTTCTCCGGCTGCGGAATTTATGGTTGGGCTCCAAAGAACAAGAAGACGAAATTGAATTTCAAAATCCTAATTTGGAGAAATTGGGGGATTTGTTAAGAAGAGATTGGGTTCTTCCTGACAGAATGTTAACGGAGGATGATGATGATGAAGAGATTAGGGGATTTGCTAAGAAGAGAGCAGCAGCGGAGGTTGAATGATGACCACCTTCTAACTACACCTACTAAATCAGGGCTGAACCAGTTTTCAGAAAACACGAGGGTTAGAATACAGGGGGATAAGATTGCGGTGTTGTGATTCTACGTCACCAGAGAAGATGAATCAAAGAATGGATGGTTTTTCAGGGCCGGAATCTACCACCTCAGACATATTAATCGCCGGTACTTACTACCTACTTGCTTTCTCTCCTGTTTCTTCCTTTTTAAATAATAATAAGAATAATAATGCTGCCGCGGAGAAGACGGCGGCGGGAGGTGGAGTGGCCGGAGAAGATGGCGGCGGACGGCGGTGGTGGCTGCCGTAAAGCTTGGTGGTGGCTACGAAGGAAGAAGAGGGGGGGAGAGAAAGAATATAAATATATATTAATTGTTTTTTATAGTTTTTCTTTATTTATTAAAACACTTTTCTAATTTAATAGGTAAAATGACTGATTTGCCCTCATGTGCCTTTGCACATGACCTTACTTAACAAAAATTTTTAACTGGATTAGGGGAAAAGGACAAACGCTGAAGGATTTTGAAACGTAAAGGACAAAAAAGATCAATTTTGAAGATCAGGAACCACGAGTGAAATTTGGGTGAAAGATAAAGGACAATTTCTGTAATTCTGTTTAAAAAAGAATAGAAAGGGATATACCCTCCATAAATGCATGATACTTTCATTGGTTGCTTAATTATTTGTGACTGTTTGCTTATTTATTTTAACTAGTTGGATACACCCGCGTTGGGCCTTAGCTACTTCATGGATGCATTTGCTATTGGTTTGCAACTAAGATCCTTGGTTTGTACTAAAAGTTTTAATCATTCATATGTTTGAGGTTGTTTTTTTTACATCATCGGTTGTTTGATTAGCGTCCTTTTCGAAATGTCAACCTCGTTACTAATTTTGGTCAGGCTCATAATCGTTGTGGCTTCAAAACGTACCAGTTGTAACGCAAAAAGAAAAACATTTTCACATTGCTAGCACGGTTGCCATAACAGGACAATGAAAACACATAGTTTTTCTCATTGCTAACCCTTTGATTCCTTGAATACTACTGATGTCACATTTCAATCACCTCTGCTTGTTTAGATATCTTCTATGTGATGGAAATAATGGAATTATAATCGTTTGAAGAAGTATAACAATACATGTGTATTTTGTTCCTCCAACAGGTGGTCAATATTGGTCGACACAATCTTTAAACTTAGTGTAGTTTTCATCAGGCACCAACAGGTTACTGACACGTTTTAATCCTTTTGAACGCAATACAGCACTAGGTAGAGAAAAATGGCCCGGTTATGAGCAACACAGATGGCTCGGTTATAAGCAACTCGGCTGTGAGCAAGCATAGACGGCTTGGTTATGAGCAAGCATAGACGGCTCGGTTACGAGCAAGCATAGGAAGCTCCGTTACGAGCAAGCATGGGAGGCTCGGTTATGAGCAAGCATAGATGGCTTGGTTATGAGCAAACATGTAAGAATATAGTTATGCATTGATTGATAGACAGACATAAAACAAGTAAATAATGAATGAGCAACGTTAAGTTATGTATGAATGTTAGAAAGATGTGATTTTTATTATAAATTGTACTTAATAAAAGAATGTAAAAGAAGAACCTAAAATTATGTAAACTAGAACTCACTCAGCGTGTAGCTGACTTTTAGTATGCATGCATGTATTGTAAATGATTGAAGCGAGCTTGAAGTGCGCATAATGCTATCCGTATAGAAGAATAGTTAGAGAAAGAAAATATTTATGTAAAGTTTTATATTTCTGCTGCAATTAGAAAGTGTAAAATCTGATGTCAGGCATTGTTCATGTGCAATTCCAACTAAAGTAAGGTGCCCAGGTTTGGGGCCTTACATAGGGTGTTTGGCTAAGCTTATTTAACTCTGAAAATGATTTTGGCAAAAATGTTTATTTACTTATGGCTTTTTTCAAAAATAGTTTTTAAGAAAAGTGCCTAAATTAGCTTTTGTGGTTGGAAAAACAAAAAAGTAGATAAATTGACCAAACAGGACATTCTTATATATTTACTAGTTTAATAGATAATGGAACAATGGCTATATTTGTAATTTGGTATTGCAAAAGCAAAAAAGTAAAACAAAAGGCAAAACTAAAAGCTTGAATTTCTTGCTTCTGAAACCATTTTTTAATACACAACAAAACGCAAAACCTAGAAGTGTTTTTATGATACCCAAACATGATTATTTGCTTATTTTCTTTTTGAAAAGCAAATAAGCAACTTTGAAAAGCTCAGCCAAACACACCCAAAATCCCAAGCCAAAAAACGTTGTTTCTACTCCAAGATCGAATCCATAAAATCCCGTTCTTGTTCCTGGACAATCCAATCCCACCAATTACTCAGAGTTATAAGATAGAATGCAAAATCCTTTAAACAGGTATGGGAGCCATACTAATCCTAATTGGTTACATGCAGCTGCATGTGACTAACGCGAATCACTATCAGTTAGCTATTGTGGTTTTTGGAACCTTATTTATGTTTTCGTATGTGATTTGGATCGGCATGGAATGGAGGTATATTCACTCGCCTACAGATCCGGTTTTATACGCTTTTGTTTTGGATCAACTGTTATTTCATTCTTAGGGTTATTGAGTGTTCAAAGTTACCCGATAGAGGTGACTAAAATCTTCATAAGGAGTCTCGTTGTTGGTTGGGCTTATGGGTTTATAAAAGCGATCTTTTACTACCCCGTGAAATCAAAGCATGCTCCTCATGAAGCTCCATAAATTGAAAATTGTAAATATTGAGCAGGGAAAAATGGTTGAGATGGTTTGTTTATGTTTAGTTTGCTTATAAGCTGTTCATTTCTTATAGAGGGAAAAAATTGTAAAGAGGGAACAAAATAGTGTAATCATTTGTGCAATGTTCGCTTGTTATCTGTTACGAATTTCTGCATTTGGTTATATGATAGTGAAAAGAACAACAATCAAGCTGTAATGATTTGTTTGTGTTTAGTTTGCTTGTTAGCTAGTCGTTTATTGATCTAATGCAAAATTAATCACAGTGTAGGTTTGTAGGATTTAATTGGGATCTATTGGATTAAATGTATAGGTATTTTATGTTGCAGCCGTCCAACAGGTTAGTCACTTGCCTCATGGTTGGTGCATTTCACGTAAGGTTCAAAGCGGCTAGGGGCGCGGTTTTGATTCCCCCTTACCCTTCTTTTTTTATTTATTTTCTTTATTCTTTTCTTTCTTTTTATTTATTTACTATTATTTATTTATTTTAAACAATTAACTAATTATAACAATTTTCATCATTTATCAAACCAAATACTGGCAAACTCTTAAAATAAGAAACATGAAACATGCAATATGCGCGGAAATTCGTTTGACAATGAATAGTATATTGTTTTGACGATCTTCTATTAAAATTCTTTATGTCGTTGCAGACTTCCCAATTTCCCATTGCTCCACAAGTTGAATTGTTGAAAATTATTGAAAAATATCAAACTCCCATTTTTGTATTTCATCCCACAAATCCCAACATATATATAGCCCATATATTCATTGCCCAATTTATGAAACGTGTTCTTGACTATAAGCTGGCATGTATTTCCCATATATTGAAGCCCAACATATATATAGCCCATATATTCATTGCCCAATTCATGAAACCTGTTGTTGACTATAAACTGGTATGTATTTCCCATATATTGAAGCCCATATATTCAACTACCTCAATTATTACCGTAACATCTCAAAAATTTCAGTTTAAATTTGACAACTTAGAAAAGATGAGGGACCCAAAATATTCCCAATATATGTGATGGAGAATATAAGATAAGGAAGTATGTTTCTCTCACATTGGTGAAATAAGAAAATAAAGTTGTCTCACATTGGAGAAAGAAGAAAATGGAGTTATTCCATATTGGTATAAAAAGAAAATGGATTTGTCCTATGTTTGATAGAAGACGAAACTTGTGAGCTCCTTATAAGGAGAAGGGATCGGAAGATAATATTCTTGTATTGCAAGACACTTTATGGCCTTAGCAAGGATGCGAAGCACCCGATGTGCATGCGCATGCGCACGGGCTTAGGCGATGGCCGTAATGTGGCGCTTTGATAGCGCACTTTGCACTTTGTACCATCGCGAGCCGCTTGGGAGCCGCCATAGTATTTTTGTGAAAAGTAGAATGAGCAAAAATGAAAATTTGAGTTTTGAAATTGCGATACGCGATGAAGCTTCATAAAAGCTAATATTTGGGCGTTATCGCACTACGTGATGGCCTTACCCTTTCAACCATCGCGATACGTGACATAACTTCCACAGTTGCGTGACACGTGTCCTACCACGTGTCAACACGTGGAATCAATTGAACGCGCTGAGTCGTCACGCTACACGATGTGTGATGAACTCTGAAATTTGCCTATATAAGGGGTCTCATTCCCAATTAACAATCCCAAACACTCTTTACATACATAAAACTCCGGAAAGCATGCCACGAGTCCCGAGCCCCAAAGTTCCAACGGTTTAAGATCTAGTACGCGGCATAGAAGTGCTGCTCGTCCAAGCTTAGGCGTTTAACTCCAAATACCAGTGTAAGGTATGGGTTTCGCTTAAGTTATTATTTTATTATATGGCTTAGACCATAGTAGGGAGTATAGCCCAAACCTTGATCAGATTTAAGCTTACATAACCTTTATAATTATATATATATACGAAAGGTGTAAAGTATTGTTTCTTCATGATTAAGAAACATAAACTTTTACATACAAGAGGTATAGTCAAATTGATGTTTCTTTTTGAAGAAGAAACCTAGCATAAATGTTTCTTCATGAAGAAGAAACGTAGTACATGATTGGTAAATAAGCAAAAATACTACATGTCTAACTATTTTATTCAAATAAATGATATATAAAGGTGTAAAGTTACCAAACCAAACTAAAGGTTTGTTGTCAGATCAAGAGACAATTCGGATATTTATGTAAACATATTTTATTATAGGCTAAGCACCATTCATTCATAAATGTTTTCAAACGAGATCACCACATATTCAGAATAGACAATCACAGGTGAATACGTTTAATCTTTTTTTTTTACAAACGTGATACACTCAACTTTGTGTGAATATGTAAACCTTTTACAGTCAGTCAAGCAAATTTATAGTCAATAAAATAAGCGGTTTGTTTATCGTAAAGAGTAAGTCAAATGCTTATAAGAGATTACGTGATCTCTAACATACAAGATAGAAAATAAAAGCAACTCAGACCGGCTACACATGTGTCTAGATCCAAACATAACTGACCAAACAAGCATGCTAAGTGTCATGCAGACATGCTAAAATGCCAGTCATAACGAGCTCTCTAAAGGGCTACTTGGCTTGGAGAACCTTTGAATTGTGTGTGTATGGCAAAGTGGTACTAATGCCGGGATTGATAGATATTCCCGCTGATGGTCGGGTATTTTGTATGTATATTAGTGTGTTAATTATGTAGTTTTATTTAGTATATTGTTAGAACTTTGGTATTTCATACGTGCCTTTGTCTTTCAAGTAATTGATCATTAAAGATGATAAATTGGAAACTTGTGTAACATTTCGGTTTTTATCATATTTGTTTATCATTGTCTGAGCGTTATTTGGATCTTAATATTTTATAAAACCTTGCATTAGGAGTTATTAGGTTTCCTTATGTTCACATCTAACCATACATGTTTTAATTATTGTATATTTCTAAATATATCCAAAATAATTCATAAAATTATCAATGTTCAAACTAGAGGGACCAAAACTGCCAATACATGAAAGTTGCCCCTGCTGGTCGTTGGAGCACTGCGCGGCGGCCCTAGGCCCGCCGTCGCGCGACGCGGTGGGATAGCTGCACAGTCAGCTCGTTTATATTGTTTCCTTAGTTCGTTTTTGGCATAAAATCGGTTATTTTCGGCATGAATCGCGAGAATTAAGGGCCTAGGAATCGTTTTATAACTGATATACATGTTATACCTCGTTTCTTATTCACCAAGATCATATCTTTATGATATATGCTGTGATTCTTCATTAATTACGTAATTTCTTGCTTCTTGGGTCGGTTTAGATTTTGCTATATAAACTAACCTTAAATCACCTGTCACAACTTTAGCTAAACCCTAATCTTCATACCTTAGCCGTCACTGTAACACCCCGACCAAAGGCGGATTATACATCGGGGCGCCACATATTGTTTCATTACTCATGACACTATTGGGTGTCAATATTTAATAAATACATTCATTCGCGCACGCGCAACGTAAACACAAGATATAAATAAACCAACATAAATCAATATATTATAAATCATAATATTCGAACAGCAATAACTTGTCTTGATACATTTTAATCTAGGTCCAAAATAAAGAAAACTTCCTACGTGTTCACAAGCTCCAAAACAGCTACTGCAAACCTGAACATGTGTTAAAATAAACGTCAAACACTTGCGTGTTGGTGAGAAATCAAGTTTAATACAATACATAGATAACAATAAATCTGCGCGCAACACGTGTATGTCTGGTGTTTAACAAGGGTGCAATCAGATTGTGATCAAGCCTAAATAGATCATAGCTCATAGTTCATAGTTCAATCCGTGCTCCCAATTGAGCACAAAAACGAGAAAACATCTGTGCAAGTGTAAACAAAGAAAACCGTAAACGATAGGTCTCCCGTGTTCATCTAATGGATCCATGAAAACTTCGGAATAGGCCGAACAAAGCGGTTAATGATACACACATACAAATAAACAGCCAAGTAAACGTCCTCAACACATGGGATACTGCGCGACTAAAGTTCATAAATAAGTTTAAGACTCTAAGTTTGTATGAACACATGAACATCCCAAAACATTAAAAATAAAAAGGGATTAGGTACGAGATTACTCACTTGATAAACGATGCGGTGTAAGATAAAGCAAGAACCAACTTTAAACAAGCACAAGTTAACCTATAAATAAGATTATTGTTTTAATGATTTGTTTTAAGTCTTGATTATAAGTTAGCATAATTAATAAGTAAATTATTATATATAATATATATTACCGGAAAAGCAGGGCAGAACAGGGAGGAAGACGGAGGCAGAGAGGAAGACGGCAGAGGGAGCAAGGAGCAAGAGAACAGGAGAGATTAAGTGTTTTGTGTGTGTAGTGTTATGAAAATATTATTATTATTTATAGGAAAACCCTAGGAGACATAATCCCTAGAAAAGGGGAAAGGATCTTTAACAGGATCAAGCAAAAGATATGGAAAGATATGGCAGCTGCAGAGGCAAGATAAAGCTGTCAGGGAACAGTAAAAAAAGCATGGGCGGTTCAGATAAAGGTACAGGTCAAGCATGGAAAAAGCAGATCTCAAAAGATTATGTCAGTCACTTTATCTGCCAACCAATGGGGTTGGTGCGCATGCTGCGCCGAAAGTAACTTTTCAGACATAAAGCAGATTAGGTCAACAGCTCAAAAGATAAGACAACTCAAAAGCAACGGCTAGATTAAACAGAAGAAAACTCAAAGGGTTTAGCGCGAGAAAGCTCGAGCGCGAAGGCAGACATAGAAGGTCAAGAGAGCGCGAGCGCGAAGGCAGACAGAACCAACCTTAACTCGTCGCGGGAAGAATCACATTTCTTAGCGCGCCGCGGGAGGAACTAAAATTCCTAGCGCGCGTCGAGGGATGAACTACGATTCTTAGCGCGCTGCGAGAAGAACTACAAATCCTTAGCGCGTCGCGGGAAGAACTACCGTTCTTAGCGCGCTGCGAGAAGAATTACAATTCTTAGCGCGCTGCGAGAAGAGTTCGTCTCGCGTATCGCTGAAACAGGTGGTCTTCACGCAGGATTCCTTGTAAGGGGTCTGGCGCGTAGAGCTGCGCAGACAACCTTAGGCGGGAAGGAACAAAGGACAAGCAAAGAGTTAGAAGAAAAAGAGGGAAACAAGGCGTAAGGGCGGGACGGCGACAAGAGGGAAAAGAAGGCGGAAAGAGAGGAGGAGAGGGACGGGACGGCGGAAAGAAAGAGAGAGAAAAAGGCGGGAAGGAAAACATTATTATTATTAAAAGTAAAATATAAGTATAAATAAATATTAAATCATAAAAGAAAGAGATCGGGTCAGAGAAATGGGTACCTGGGTCGGGTCGGATCGGGGCAGATGTCACAGTCTCCCCTACTTTAAGAAATTTCGTCCCGAAATTTATCTCGAAGTAGGTTGCGCAGAGAACAGGTGCGGGTACTTGATCTTCATTTGATCTTCCCTTTCCCATGTAAACTCGGCTCCGCGCTTGGACTCCCAGCGAACTTTCACGATAGGGATACGACTGCGCTTGGTTTGCTTAACCTCGCGATCCATAATCTCAACAGGCTTCTCAACGAAATGCATAGATTCATCAACTTGAACTTCATCAAGTGGAATGTGAAGGTTCTCGTCAGCTAAACACTTCTTGAGATTGGATACATGGAACGTTGGATGCACATTACAGAGCGCGGGCGGCAGGTCAAGTCTGTAGGCAACTTTTCCCACACGCGCGAGAATCTTGAATGGTCCAACATAACGAGGAGCAAGCTTACCTTTCTTCCCAAAGCGGACAAACCTTTCCAAGGCGACACTTTGAGGAGAACAAGATCACCAATTTGAAATTCGAGAGGCTTCCGCCTACGATCTGCGTAACTCTTCTGTCGGCTTCTAGCAGTCAGCAGATGATCACGGATCTTGGCGATTTTATCGGTTGTCTCTTGAACAAGTTCGGGTCCTGTGATTTGAGCTTCTCCCACCTCGCTCCAACAAATCGGGGAGCGGCACTTACGACCGTAAAGTGCTTCAAATGGGGCCATACCAATACTGGAATGATAGCTGTTATTATAAGAGAACTCGATCAAAGGTAGGTGCGAATCCCAATTACCTCCAAAATCAAGAACACAAGATCGGAGCATATCCTCAAGAGTTTGAATAGTTCGCTCAGACTGACCGTCAGTCTGAGGATGATATGCCGTACTCATGTCCAAGCGAGTTCCTAGCGCAGATTGGAGAGATTTCCAAAAGCGAGATATAAAACGGCCATCGCGATCGGATATGATGCTCAAAGGAGTACCATGGCGGCAGACAATTTCCTTGACATAAAGCTGCGCGAGTTGCTCAACACGGTAGTTTTCACGAATGGGCAGGAAGTGAGCAGACTTAGTCAATCGATCCACTATTACCCAAATGCTATCATGTTTGCTTGCTGTCAAAGGTAACTTGGTAATAAAGTCCATCGCTACACATTCCCATTTCCACGTAGGAATTTCTGGTTGTTCGAGCAAACCAGATGGGCGTTGGTGTTCAGCTTTCACTTTAGAACAAGTCAGACATTTAGCTACGAACACAGCAATATCCTTCTTCATACCGGGCCACCAATAAGTAATGCGCAAATCCTTGTACATCTTATCGGCGCCAGGATGAATAGAATACCGAGATTTGTGCGCTTCACTCAGGATATCAGCGCGAAGATTCTCATCAAAGGGAATCCAGATGCGATTAAGATAGCAGAGAATTCCACTCAGATTAGGGACAAAATGCGCTTCCGCGCCACACGCTAACTCGGCGCGAAGGTTACCATTACTGATGGATGCGCGCTGCGCGTCACGAATACGCGATTCAAGGTTACTTTGGATCGGCGCAAAGTGAAGCTGGGTGCGCGGCAAGATACAGTTAAGATGGCAGGTTTTTCGGCTGAGCGCATCGGCTACCACATTAGCCTTACCAGGATGATACCGGATCTCACAATCGTAGTCGCTAATGAGTTCGTTCCATCGGCGTTGCCTCATGTTGAGTTCCTTTTGATCAAAGATATGCTGAAGGCTTTTATGGTCAGTGTAGAGGATACACTTAGTACCATAAAGGTAGTGTCTCCAGATCTTCAAGGCAAATACCACTGCGCCTAGTTCGAGGTCGTGAGTTGTATAATTCTTTTCATGAACCTTGAGTTGCCTTGATGCGTAAGCGATAACCTTGCCTCGTTGCATAAGAACACAACCGAGACCTTGGTTGGATGCATCGCAATACACGACAAAATCATCATTACCCTCAGGTAACGCAAGAACAGGAGCTTCACACAACAATCGCTTGAGCGTCAGAAAGGCTTCTTCTTGCTTCGAGCCCCAAATATACGGTTTACCTTTGTGCGTCAGAGCTGTTAAAGGCAAAGCGATTTTCGAGAAGTTCGAAATGAAGCGCCGGTAATAACCAGCTAAGCCCAGAAAGGAACGGATCTCAGAAGGAGTAGATGGCGTAAACCAGTTCTTGATTGCTTCAATCTTGGATGGGTCGACATGAATACCCATCTTGTTTACAACATGACCGAGAAACTGTACTTCATCAGACCAGAATTCACACTTGGAAAGCTTAGCATAGAGTTGCTCAGCTCTAAGCTTCTGCAACACCAATCGGAGATGTTGCTCATGCTCGGCCTTGGTCTTAGAATACACCAGAACATCATCGATAAACACGATCACGAATTTATCCAAGAAGGGCCTACACACCCGATTCATTAGATCCATGAAAACGGCGGGTGCGTTGGTTAAACCGAATGACATGACCAAGAATTCAAAATGGCCATAACGAGTTCGAAAAGCAGTCTTCGGAACATCTTCATCGCGGATGCGCAACTGGTGATAGCCAGAGCGGAGATCAATCTTCGAGAAACAAGAGGCACCTTGGAGTTGATCAAAGAGGTCGTCAATACGCGGTAAGGGATACCGGTTTTTAATGGTGAGTTTGTTCAACTCGCGGTAATCAATACACATGCGAAACGATCCATCTTTCTTTTTAACGAACAACACCGGAGCACCCCAGGGCGAAGAGCTAGGGCGAATGAATCCTTTAGCAGTCAACTCTTGAAGCTGGCTTGCCAATTCTTGCATCTCAGCGGGCGCAAGACGGTAAGGAGATTTAGCTACGGGGGAAGCACCAGGGACAAGATCAATACGGAACTCAACTTCACGAGCGGGAGGGATACCAGGAAGATCATCAGGAAAAACTTCAGGGAAATCACGCACAACAGGGATATCGCGAAGCTTCTTCTCTTCAGCAGGTTTAACCACATGGGCTAGAAATGCAATACACTTCTTCCGCATGAGCCTTCGGGCTTCGGCGCAAGACATAAGTTTAAGACCGCGGGAGGGTTTTTCGCCGTAGATGTGAAGATCACCATTTTCTCGAGGTATGCGAATCATCTTCTTGGCGCAAATAACTTCGGCGCGATTCTTCGAAAGCCAGTCCATACCAATAATAACATCAAAACTTCCAAGAGGCATGGGGATGAGATCAATCAGAAAATCGTTTTCGTTAAGGTTAAGCGTGCAATCTTTAATCACTGAGTTAATTAAAACAGTTTCGCCATTAGCCAATTCAACTGAAAAATTCTCTTTTAAATCGTTGCGCGGTCGCGCAAGCTTCTGCTCGAAGGCGCGAGAGATAAAACTTCGATCGGCGCCAGTATCAAAAAGTACAGAAGCATAAAATCCGTTAAGCAAAAATGTACCATTAACTACGTCATTATTCGCTTGCGCTTGGTGCGCGGTTATGTTAAAAGCTCGTCCACGCGTTACTTGGTTTGAAATCTGGTTCACCGGATTCGCTTGTGTAATCTGAACTTGTAGTCTCGGGCACGCGTTCCGGAAATGACTGGGATCACCGCAGTTAAAGCACGATCTGGGTCGTGGGTTTTGGTAGGTTGGTTGTGGATTCTGCGGGTAGACTGGTGGTATTGGCGCAATTGGATTGGCGGGAGGGACTCTACAGTATTCGGCAGAGTGACCAACGCGGCCACATCGGTTACATTGTCGACACGGGGTTTGGGTTGGGTGGTGAAGTCTACAGGTTGGGCAAAAGGGTTGGTTTCCTGTGTAAGGTTTCTTAAGTGGCGGGGCAGGGAGTGCTGGATTGGTTAAGGCATAGTTGTGGGCTACAGGAGGTGTTGGGTAGGCTGACAGGGGTTGAGGCGCGTAAACTGGGGGTTGGTAGATGGGTTGCTGGGCAATGGGCGGGTTGGTAAGCGCGTAAGCTTTGCGCCTGCGCTTGAGGTTGTTACGGTTTGAGGGTTCAGGTTTGGTTTCTGCGGGTTCAGGGGCAGTCTTGGTGAGTTTGGTCTTTTCTGTTCCCCGCAGGAACAGGGTTCCTGCTCTGACATGGTTGTCGCTGAGCACAGCGGCCAACTCGATGGCGTCAGAGAGGGTAACTGGGTTTCTAGCCCATACAGAATCTTGAATTTCCATGGGGAGACCCCCAAGGAATTTCTCTATGGCTCGGCGGGAAGGGGTAACAAGGTGAGGGACCAGCAAACTTAGTTCATGGAAGCGCGTCGCGTACTCGCGCGCTTCACCACTATACTGCTTAAGATTCCAAAATTCTTCCTCCAGGCGCTTAACTTCGTTGGGAGGGCAGAATTCTCGCGTCAGAATTTCCTTAAATTCCTCCCAGAGCATGCTGGAAGCAGCTTCTGCGCCACGCGCATGAGCTACTCCATTCCACCATGTAAGCGCTCTAGATTCCAGGACACTGGAAGCATATAGGGTTCGTCTGTCTGAGGGGCATTGGGTGTGGAGGAAAGTGTTTTCTATCTTCTCGAGCCATTGGAGCATCACGGTGGCTCCTCCAAGACCTGTGAACTTTGGAGGGTTACCCGCGTTAAAGGATTTAATGTTGTAACTGGAGGTATTGTTTTGGCTCAAGGCTTGGGCTATCGCGGCGGCCATTTCCTGGGAACGTTGCTGTCTACGCATGCGCGAGGCTTCTCTTCTCTGAAATCGGCGAGATAGCGGAGGCATTCTATAAAAATTTTAATTTTTAGTTAATATCTTGGTTTTATCGCAAAGTTTTAATCTTATAAAGCTTGGTTTCGCAGAGTTAGATACTATCAAAAGTTAAAGTAGATTAAATGACCCTAAATGCAGACTTAATAAAGGTAACAAATTCCGAATCAAGAATCGACAATTCATGTATCACCATGACTTTCCGAATTTCCAATTTAAAATATACGAGCAAGCAAGTATTAGAGATTGACGATTCATGTATCACCATGACTTTTCAATCTTCAATATAAAATATACAAGAAAATGAGTATTGGAGGTTGACAATTCATGTATCACCATGACTTTTCAAGTCTCCAACCTCAGAACATAATCGTAAATGGAAATTGAAAATCAACTATTCATGTATCACCATGACTTTTCGGATTTTCAATCCCAACAAACGAATATGTAAGTAAAATCAATAAAAATCGAAATTCAACAAAAATCGAAATATCGCGAAATAAAACATAAAATCATATACTGCGCAAGCGCGAGAATATTCATAAATAACGAGTAATTAACAATAAGCGCGCAAACATGAGATTTCTCTCATGCGCGAGAAGGGACTCTTAGGTATTCTAGGCCGTTACGTCTAACCACCTATCCTAAAGTCAACGAGCTCTGATACCAATCTGTAACACCCCGACCAAAGGCGGATTATACATCGGGGCGCCACATATTGTTTCATTACTCATGACACTATTGGGTGTCAATATTTAATAAATACATTCATTCGCTCACGCGCAACGTAAACACAAGATATAAATAAACCAACATAAATCAATATATTATAAATCATAATATTCGAACAGCAATAACTTGTCTTGATACATTTTAATCTAGGTCCAAAATAAAGAAAACTTCCTACGTGTCCACAAGCTCCAAAACAGCTACTGCAAACCTGAACATGTGTTAAAATAAACGTCAAACACTTGCGTGTTGGTGAGAAATCAAGTTTAATACAATACATAGATAACAATAAATCTGCGCGCAACACGTGTATGTCTGGTGTTTAACAAGGGTGCAATCAGATTGTGATCAAGCCTAAATAGATCATAGCTCATAGTTCATAGTTCAATCCGTGCTCCCAATTGAGCACAAAAACGAGAAAACATCTGTGCAAGTGTAAACAAAGAAAACCGTAAACGATAGGTCTCCCGTGTTCATCTAATGGATCCATGAAAACTTCGGAATAGGCCGAACAAAGCGGTTAATGATACACACATACAAATAAACAGCCAAGTAAACGTCCTCAACACATGGGATACTGCGCGACTAAAGTTCATAAATAAGTTTAAGACTCTAAGTTTGTATGAACACATGAACATCCCAAAACATTAAAAATAAAAAGGGATTAGGTACGAGATTACTCACTTGATAAACGATGCGGTGTAAGATAAAGCAAGAACCAACTTTAAACAAGCACAAGTTAACCTATAAATAAGATTATTGTTTTAATGATTTGTTTTAAGTCTTGATTATAAGTTAGCATAATTAATAAGTAAATTATTATATATAATATATATTACCGGAAAAGCAGGGCAGAACAGGGAGGAAGACGGAGGCAGAGAGGAAGACGGCAGAGGGAGCAAGGAGCAAGAGAACAGGAGAGATTAAGTGTTTTGTGTGTGTAGTGTTATGAAAATATTATTATTATTTATAGGAAAACCCTAGGAGACATAATCCCTAGAAAAGGGGAAAGGATCTTTAACAGGATCAAGCAAAAGATATGGAAAGATATGGCAGCTGCAGAGGCAAGATAAAGCTGTCAGGGAACAGTAAAAAAAGCATGGGCGGTTCAGATAAAGGTACAGGTCAAGCATGGAAAAAGCAGATCTCAAAAGATTATGTCAGTCACTTTATCTGCCAACCAATGGGGTTGGTGCGCATGCTGCGCCGAAAGTAACTTTTCAGACATAAAGCAGATTAGGTCAACAGCTCAAAAGATAAGACAACTCAAAAGCAACGGCTAGATTAAACAGAAGAAAACTCAAAGGGTTTAGCGCGAGAAAGCTCGAGCGCGAAGGCAGACATAGAAGGTCAAGAGAGCGCGAGCGCGAAGGCAGACAGAACCAACCTTAACTCGTCGCGGGAAGAATCACATTTCTTAGCGCGCCGCGGGAGGAACTAAAATTCCTAGCGCGCGTCGAGGGATGAACTACGATTCTTAGCGCGCTGCGAGAAGAACTACAAATCCTTAGCGCGTCGCGGGAAGAACTACCGTTCTTAGCGCGCTGCGAGAAGAATTACAATTCTTAGCGCGCTGCGAGAAGAGTTCGTCTCGCGTATCGCTGAAACAGGTGGTCTTCACGCAGGATTCCTTGTAAGGGGTCTGGCGCGTAGAGCTGCGCAGACAACCTTAGGCGGGAAGGAACAAAGGACAAGCAAAGAGTTAGAAGAAAAAGAGGGAAACAAGGCGTAAGGGCGGGACGGCGACAAGAGGGAAAAGAAGGCGGAAAGAGAGGAGGAGAGGGACGGGACGGCGGAAAGAAAGAGAGAGAAAGAGGCGGGAAGGAAAACATTATTATTATTATTAAAAGTAAAATATAAGTATAAATAAATATTAAATCATAAAAGAAAGAGATCGGGTCAGAGAAACGGGTACCTGGGTCGGGTCGGATCGGGGCAGATGTCACAGTCACCCTCTCTGCCTCTCTCAAAAATCTCTTCGGTTTTTGGTGTTTCGTTGAAGAACCGTTCATTAAACGGTTGACTTTGCATGCTTAACGACCTTTGACTCGTTATAACTCCTCATTCGTGCACTTTCCGGGTAAGTTGTAAACTGAGTTTTCGTTCATAAACATTCACTAGTCGATAACCTTCAATCAATTTATGAGATTGAAGGGTATTGACTGGTCAATTGCTTTAAAACCCGATAAAGGGTAAAACAGTCAACATCTTTGACTTCTCGTTTTCTCACACTTCTGGTCGGATTCAATGTTTGGTCCAGAAGACTTTTCTTCTCGTAATTAAATTTTAAGGGTTCTGACCAAAACCCGACTCCCGACTCGAAGTTTGGATTCTGGTCAGACTCGACTCGTTTAAACGTTAAAATTGACATAACTTGAGTTATACACATCCGTTTGGATTGATTTCAGCGGCGTTAGGTTCGTTTTTACTTATACTTTCATGCTGCTAAGTTTCAGGTTCTGTTGGATATTCACGTTCGGCGCGTTAATCGGAAGAACTCTTATTTACTCTTGATATTTTATTAACTCGCTTAATCTTTAAGGCGAGTTTTGTCATTCCCCCGTTTTCACATATTTTCAAACGTTTTGGGGGTGTATACGTATTTATAGTATTTCATATTATACATATCTCAATCATTAGCAAACGTTATATTGTGTGTGAATTGCTAGACATAAATGTTATTTGATTACTTGTTTAATTTGCGCATTCGGAGAGGTCCACCATATTCTCATTATAGTATGATCATACGACCGTCTAGTTATAACCGGCACCCGATTCGCTTGGCAATGGTCACTTGATACTTATTTACTCATTGGTTTGGTTTGTTTATCGCTTTACTTACGTTTTGCTATCTTTTCATATTATATATTATTGCAAAACTTAATGACTTGCTCACTCAACATATTTGTTGACAAAACTATTGTATTTTTTACGTATATGCAGGTTATCGTTTGAATTGAAGAATTGAAGTCATGGATTGCTAGTTGAGACCATTGGCTTATTCAAGAATAATTAAACTTGAGACATTTGATTTATTTCCTTTATTATCATGGATTATTGTTTTGAAATTATTTGATATATTTGGATATTTGTTTTTTACATGGAATAAAATAAATTATTAGATATTGTCATAATTATTGCATTATAGTTACCTCGAGCTATGAGCAATCATGCTCACGCCCCCGTATTTCCGCCTTAGGTAGGGGTGTGACAGATTGGTATAAGAGTTGAAGGTTTAAGATAGGTGGTTAGAAATTGTCCTAGTCATATGTTTGGAACCCCATACGTGCCTATCTGAACTGTTTATTGCTCCCTAATTGTTTATAGTTTATTTAGGTAATTATCGAGTGAATCTTTTATCTTTGGTAGAAATTGTTATATCTTTTTATTTTTAATTAGATATTATAGATCTTTTATTCTTAGTAACTATTTGCTATGTCTTCTATTTTAGGAAATAATCTTTTATTTTTAGTAAGTATTGCACACACCAAATTTGAGGCATTACCTTACTTTTAAAGATATTTTCCAAATCTTTAAAAATCCTTAGAAATCTTTTAAAAATTTTAGTAGATTTACTTTTTACTTTTGGGAAATTTCTTAAGAATTCCAAAGATTTGTTTTTACTCCCTCTCCTTAGGGCAAGGGGGTGTGACATGTTCGGTAGTAACTGTAAGGGGTACGATAACTGTGAGTCGGGCCTTGGCAAACCGGTTCCGAGAACCCAAGGTAAGACTCTATTCCTTACCTGGAGGATAACCTGACCACAGTATTCGAGCCCCTAGGCCAAAGCTGGACAATATGTCATACCACCAGACCTTAAGTGAATCCAACGTGACCGATCAACG
This sequence comes from Bidens hawaiensis, assembly GCF_021521415.1. Lineage (NCBI taxonomy): Eukaryota > Viridiplantae > Streptophyta > Magnoliopsida > Asterales > Asteraceae > Bidens > Bidens hawaiensis. The sequence continues at coordinate 81,002 of NW_027495478.1, forward strand.
GTCGCATTCCTTTAATAAAAACCTAATTCACGGTGGTTCGTGACTAAATTCGGAAACTTTCCAAAATTGTGTTTTAATTATTTTAAATATTTAGTTGGGTGAAAAATCCATGACAATCCATGGGCACACCAACTATTCATTTCACAACCCGTTTTAATTCGATATTTGGTTGGGGATATCACCGTGGTGGTTCACGAGATATCCTGACTACTTTCTTTTTGTTCGTTTATTCGATATTTGGTAGGGTCAGTTAAAATGCCATGTAACGCTCATGGGCCGACCCACTCCATTGAATTGATAATTCGTTAATTAGTTGGGTCAGTTAAAATGCCATGTAACGCTCATGGGCCAACCAACTCAAATTGTTTGTTAATCGTTATTTAATTGGGCCAATAAAATGCCATGGAACGCTCATGGGAAGCCCAATTTCCAATATTTAAGTCCCGTTATGTAATTGGGATCATTTAAACTACCATGGAACGCTCATGGGAGGCCCAATTCCCGAAGCTAATTTTATGATTTAGTTGGGCCATTCAAATTGCCATGGAAAGCTCATGGGAGGCCAACTCACTTGATTTAATTCGTTATTTATTTCGAGTTTTGAGCTGCCATGAGAAGCCCATGGAAAGCCTAACCCAATAACATTTTACACTTTAAACTTGAAATAAACATTTTAATTAACTATCTCAAAGTTAATCACGATATTTTATATCGCGACTTGCCCTCAAGTCATGACAATCACTAGCACGTAGTAGTCGCGTTTACTAATTGCCTTTCATTGACTCGTTTACACAACTTACCCGATTCTCATAAAATTTCACGTTTGGTCCCCGCAGAATGTCTTCTCAACTTCGTCGTCATAGCAACCGCCGTCCATCAGCTGCTCATGATCGCCATTTGGCTGCTCGTATCATGAAAGAGTTCACCGTTGCTTTGCCCGAGGTGGTGGCTCAACTACAAAACATCAACTCGAATGGATCTGCTACTTCGGCTGCACCTACCCACAATTACCACTACAAGAATTTCACGAGTGTCAAACCTCCTCTTTACCCTGGCGAGGAGAATGCTACTAAACTCCTCCGCTGGTTTGAGAGGATGGAAAACATCTTCATCCATAGTGAGTGTCCGGACGACAAACGGACTCGTTTTGCCACAAGTGTTATCGAGGAACTTGTCCTTACTTGGTGGACCACATTCAAGGACCTTCAAGGTGTTGATGAAGCATTAGCCATGCCTTGGGAGGAGCTTAAGGAAGCTATGAAGAGAGAGTTTTGTCCCGAACATGAACTACAAAGGCTTGAGATGGAGATTTGGGAGTTAAAGCAAATTGGTGGCGATAAGTCTACCTACTCGAGCCGATTCAAGGAACTAAATCGGGTGGTACCTCATCTCGTAACCCTGTTGTCCCGCGGTATCCGCAAGTATATCCGTGGACTACCTACTATTTTTCGTGACGCGGTTTTCAGTCGAGACCCTCTCACAATTGAGGAAGCCATAATCCTTGCTGCTTCCTTGACTGATGATCACATTTGAGATGGTACACTGTCCCGAAAGGACTCTAAGCCTGCTGCTGATAAGAGTAAAGCCGAATCCTCTACTGATGCCAAAGCCGATCCTAAGCCTGCCCAAAACAACAACTCCAACCGTTACCACAAGAACAACAACATTGGCCAAAAGCGCAAGACTCATCACCAAAACTATGTTGTGAACCAACCCGACAACCAAGCCCCTAGCCAAAATGCATCCAACAAGAAGCCATATAATGGACCGCACCCTTTGTGCTCAATCTGTAACCGTCATCATCCCACATCAACCACTTTCTGCCTTTGCACCTCGTGCAACCGTTATGGGCATCTTGCTAATACTTGTCGTGTACCTCCAAATGCACGAGCCGCTCCTCAACAACCCGCACCATCTGCTCGTCGAGCTGCTAATAACCCTCAAGCTCAAGCCGGTGTTCCAAATACCCGTGCTTGCTACCATTGTGGAGATCCTAGCCATCTCCGCAATATGTGCCCATTGTAGCCCGTGCCAATCAAGCCCATGTGATGCCTCCACCGTATTATGCTCACCAAGCCCAAGTTGTTCCCGCGCCGTACTACACTAGCCAAGCCTACCAAGTTCAAACTTACCAACCTCCGATCCCTCAAAGCTTTGCACCTCATACCTATGCTCCTCAAGTTCCGCAACTTATGGCTCCGCCGACTGCTACTGCTCAAGTCCCTGCTATTCAAGCCCCTCCAACCAATCAAGTTGCACCGACTCCTCAAGGTCCGAATGGTCGTGCCTTCATGATGAATGTGAACCAAGCCCAAAGCTCAAGTGACGTGGTGAATGGTACGTTCTCTAATAACCATTCTGCTTCCGTGTTATTCGATACTGGTGCCGATAAGAGCTTTATTTCGTTAGACTTTGCATACATTATTGACAAGCCTCGGGACAGGTTGTCTAAGCCTTTTACCGTAGAGGTAGCTAATGGGAATTCAATTACTATTGATTCAGTTATACGTAATTGTGTCGTAGTTCTTAATAAGGTCAAGTTTCGCATAGATCTTATTCCGATGCAAATGGGTAGTTTTGATGTCATAGTTGGGATGGATTGGTTGACTTTGAATCACGTCGAGGTCGTTTGTTTCGATAAGTTTCTTCGTATACCTCTTCAAGATGGACGTATTCTTAAAGTATTCGATAGTACGCCTGCTTCCAAGCTTAATCTCAAGTCGTGCTTTCAAGCTCAACGTTATTTTCGTAAGAAGTACATTGGCTTTTTGGCACTTGTGATGGAGAAAGATAAGGAGAAGAAGAAGATTCAAGATATTCCTATTGTGCGCGATTTTCCCGACGTCTTTCCCGATGACGTTGTTGGACTTCCTTCTATTCGTCAAATCGAGTTTCGCATTGATCTCGTTCCCAGAGCTAATCTCGTTGCTAAAGCACCCTATTGTCTTGCACCGTACGAAATGCAAGAGCTTTCTAGCCAACTCCAAGAACTCTCCGATAAGGGTTTTATTTGCCCGATTTCTTCTCATTGGGGCGCACTTGTTTTATTTGTGAAGAAGAAGAATGGATCGTTTCGCATGTGCATCGACTACCGTGAACTCAACAAGCTCACCGTCAAGAACCGTTACGCGCACCCTCGTATCGATGATCTTTTCGATCAACTTCAAGGAGCCGCTTGCTTCTCGAAGATCAATCTCCGTTCGGGTTATCATCAACTTAGCGTTAATGAAGATGACATACCCAAGACTTCTTTCCGTACTCGATATGGGCATTACGAATTTTGTGTTATTCCTTTTGGGCTAACTAACCCACCCGCGGTTTTCATGGATCTCATGAACCGTGTGTGTAAACCCTACTTGGACAAATTCGTAATTGTTTTCATTGATGACATTTTGATCTACTCGAAATTCGAAACCGATCACAAAGAGCATCTACATGCTATCCTTGACCTCCTACGGAAGGAACAATTGTATGCCAAGTTTTCGAAGTGTGAATTTTCGCTTAAGGAAGTTCAATTTTTGGGCCACATCTTTAACGACAAAGGTATCCATGTTGATCCCGCAAAGATCAAAGCCGTCAAGAATTGGAAGACATCGACGTCTCCCACCGAAGTTCATTCTTTTCTTGGTTTGGTGGGATATTACCGTCGTTTCATTCGTAACTTCTCGAAGATTGCATTGCCCCTCACTGCTCTTACACATAAGGGTAAACCTTACGAGTGCGGGTCAAAGTAAAAGGACGCGTTTCAAACTTTGAAGGACTTGCTTTGCAATGCTCCTATTCTTGCCCTTCCCGAAGGTAGTGAAGATTTCATCGTATTCTGTGATGATTCT